>NW_027442016.1:300000-414334 GCF_048569485.1 Anomaloglossus baeobatrachus | reverse complement strand
ACGTCCTCGGGGCTGTCAGCAAGCTGTATCTGTGCGGGAGGCTGAGATCGGGTCAAAGGTTGTAGTGCAGCAAGGATCTTGGCGAGGTCTCCATGCGACGGACCTGAGCTGCCAGCTCCTCCACAGTGCTGCTTGGGGCTGCAGGTATTGAAGAGGTTGGCGGGGCAGGAGCCACCACAACGGGGGCCGTCTCGACGGGCCACGGGGCTGGCTCCAGGACTTCTGAAGCTGGAGGCTGTAGTGCTTTAATAGCCCGTTCCTTTAACACAGCAAAGTCCACATCAGGGTGTTCTAGGGCCCACAGCCGGAGTTGTTTGCGATCATCGGGGGATTTCATTCCCTGCACAAATTGCTCCACTAACATCTTATTGCTATCCACCTCATTAATGGGGTTCACCCGCTTTAGCGTGCGGAGGGCGGTTTGCAGACGTAAAGCATAGTCTCGAATGCTATCCACAGCCCGTTGCCGGCACTGGTAAAACTGCATCCTCAGCTCAGCTTCAGTCCGGGTCTCGAAAGCAGTCTGTAGCTTCTCAAAGATGGCGGCTACAGAGAGTCGGTCCCCCTCGGCCCAGGTCTCTGCCTCCTGCTCCGCCGCGCCGGTTAACTGGCCCAGCACTACCGCCGCACGTTGCTTATCGGTCAGGGGGTACAGTTCTAGCAACGGGTTAAGCTTTTTCCGGAAGACCTGTAAAGCGTCAGGTTTCCCGTCATACTGCGGTAGCCAGGTAGCTCCGGGCGCATAGGGCAAGGAGAACGGCATCACCTGAGCGAGTGCGGGGGCCGCGGCACCTCCCGCTAGCGTGACTGGGGCCGGGGCAGGCCCATTCCCATCCACGGGTGCCACTGCGGCTGCGACCGCCGCTCCTCCAGCGGCTCCGTCGGGCGCAGACATCTTGTTTCCGTCCCCCTTAGCTTCTCTTCAGCCACTCCCCTTTTGGGGCGGGGTTTTGGCCTTCGCGCCTATACTGCTCGAGAAGACGCTCGAGCGGGGACTTTTCGCGCCAAAGATGGCGGCTTCTGAAATTTTTTCAGCCGGATACCTCCGGCGGTAACAAGGCGCACCTCTACCAAACGGCAGAGCGGTAAGATCCTGTTCGTGACGCCAAGTTGTCGCGGGCGGGGAGGAGGGTGCCAGCACTGCGCTCACCCCTCTGCTCGGGTCCGGCGGCTGCTGCTCAGTGGTGGCTCGAGCGGTGGGCCGGATCCCGGGGGTTCTCGAGCGGCGCTCCTCGCCCGTGAGTGAAAGGGGGGTTGGGTGTTGGGATATTGTTCGTGACGCCACCCACGGTTGTGGTGATTTCACCACCGCTGCTTTGTATGGGGATCCCGGGAGTGATGATGTATAGCAGCGAGTTGTTGTGTTGCCCCTCCATGGGTAGGGGTTGGTGATCCCGGGGCCCGGTGATGGGGTTAGATGCAGGGCCTGGTGGACGCAGGGACGCGGGGGCAGCGCTGTGCCTTGCGGCACTTTGGTACTCACTCAGCCTGAGACGTTGACACAGTTTTACGGTAAACCACACGGCTGGAAAGACGGTTCCCACGGACGGCTGCACTTGCAGTCCCCAGTAGGTAACGGTGATGTCTCTTTGTCCTGCACCTAATGTTCGTGTGTTGGTAGCGATGGATCCCCACCGGTAACCCGCTCCCCGGCTTCAAGCTGGACCGGAGGAGCTCTACTCTTTGCCCGCAGGCGCTGGCCCTTAGAAACTGGTGCCCTGGCGGTGGCGGTGTCTCTACTGTAATGGTTGAGCTGTTGCCTTCAATCGGGACTTGGTTGTTGGGGGATCTACGTCCCCTTCACTGACGGATTCGGCAAATTTGGTGACTCCTAGCCTTGCCGGGGTCCGAGAGGCCCCTGCCCTGGTGCTGACTGTCCTTTGCACGCTGCTCCAGACCGCCGGGTCACCACCCGTTCGCGGTCCTTCCAGGAACTCCCGAACAGTCACCTCTCCAGATAGTCACCGTCGTCTGCTGACCTTGCTGACCCTGTCCTGCACACAGCTGGACTCACTTCAGGCTTTCTTTCTGTCACCTTTCACTTTCCTTCAGCTTCCCTACTCCTCCTTTACCACTTCACTTCACTACTTGTTTACTCCTCCCTCTAGCTCATCTTGCTTCCTCTCACTTTCACCTCTCTCACTAGACTGCCTGGTTCTTCCCGCCTCCAGAGCTGTGAACTCCTCGGTGGGCGGAGCCAACCGCCTGGCCCACCCCCTGGTGTGAACATCAGCCTCTGGAGGAAGGCAACAAGGATTTTGTGGTTAGCTGTGTGTTCCTAACTGGGGTGTAGGGTGTGGTGGTGTAATGACCTGTGACCCCTGGCTTGCCCAGGGCGTCACAGTTACATTACAGAAGAATAAAAGCATCAGTGAATTTGCAGTGTGGATAAATGATGTACTTAATACAGGACCTTAAAGTGGTTGTCCAGGCAAAATAAAGCTTTACCCATGGGACTGGATATGGAAATCATGACAAATTCAGTCCTATTCACGTAATGGCACCTACCTAAATCCAGCGGAGGCCATTCCGTGGCCTCTGCAGAGACAGGAAGAACTGATGTTACCGATCCACCAGCCCCGGATTGGTGCAGCCTGTGATTGGCTGCAGTGGTCATATATCTAGAGAAGTGCATCATTGGATATTTCAGGATGACACTCTGCTTAAAGGGAACCTGTCATGTCAAAAAGCCTTCTGAACTTCCCGACACCTGCACATAGAGCCCCGCTGCTGGGAGGAAATGAACTGTATTATTCCCGGCAAAGTTCAGCTTCCAGTCATAGGGGAGGCGCCGGTGCGGGTTCAGTCCTTGCTCAATATACAGCGAACGGTGGCTGTAGCCTCACCTCTGAACTGACTGACAACTGGCTCATCACTGGGGTCAGCTGTAAGTCAAGGCTGGGGCCCGGTTACAGCCTCTGCTCACTATACACAGAGTGGTGACTGAACCCGCATTGGCGCCTCCCCTATGACTGAAAACTGAACGCTGCCAGGAGAAATAGAGTTAATTTCTTCCCACAAACGGGGCTCTTAATGCGGGTGCTGGGCAGGTTCAGAACACTATTGACCTGCAGATTGACCCCATATCTGAAGGTTAATAGCGTTTTTTCACATGACAGGTTCACTTAAGATCACCTAACCATTGCTGCATCACGGGTTGCAGTGGTCTGTCGGCTGGTAGCACAAGTGTGACGAGATTATTATGTTTTACATTTGCAGTCCTTAGGGCAAAGTTTTGTTTTGCCCAGACAAGCTCTAAAATAAAAACTTTATCCTGCACAACATGTCTGAATAATAACAAAACAGTGACATACTCCAGTCATGGCGAACCTTTTACAGGCCGAGTGCCCAAACTGTAGCCCTAAACCCAATTTTTTTTTCCGAAGTGCCAACCAATCCTATTATGTAAATAATTGATTATAACCTTACCTTTGCCGTCTTCTCTTCGGCAGGGGGTATCACGCTCATGCTTACCACACATGGAAGCTGAGCCCCTGCCCTTTCCAGACACAGCAGTTGGATTGATCTTTCTGGAAAAAATTGCAGCATATTAGACAGAGATTTTAGCCTGGAATGCAATCAGATGTCACACTGGAATCCACATCTACATTTCAAAGTCTGAACATCTTGAAATCCCATAAAGATGTGCGAGTTGCTCCCCTCCCCTTTCATTGTGTAGTTATGTCCCCTTCCTGACCACTTCTTGGTAAACATGTCCCCCATCCTGATATATATTTCCTACATTCTGGTATATTTGTCCCCATCATGGCCCCATCCTGGTAAATATACCTCATCCTGGTAAATGTCCTCCATCTTGGTAAATGTACCCTATTCTGGCATGTTCCCCCATGCTGGTAAATGTACCCCATCCTGACATATTGCCCATCCTTGTAAATGTTCCCCCATCCTGGCATGTACCCCATTCCTGGTAAATGTCCTCCATCCTGGTAAATGTTCCCAATCCTGGTTAATTTACCCCCATCCAGGTAAATGTACCCCCATCCTGGTAAATGTCCCCATTCCTAGCATGTACCCCTTCCTGGTAAATGTACCCTATCGTGGCATGTTTTCAACATCCTGGAATGCATGTTTCCTCCATCCTGGCATGCATGTTTTCCCCATCCTGGCATGCATGTTTCCCCATCCTGGCATGCATGTTTCCTCCATCCTGTCATGCATGTTTTCCCCATCCTGGCATGCATGTTTCCTCCATCCTGGCATGCATGTTTTCCCCATCCTGGCATGCATGTTTTCCCCATCCTGGCATGCATTGTTCCCCATGCTGGCAAGCATGTTACCCCCCCATCCTGGCATGCATGTCATCCCCCCCATGCTGGCATGTGCCCCCCCATGCTGGCATGCGTGTTTACCCCCCCCATGGTGGCATGTGCGTTCCTCCTCCCCCACCCCATGCTGGCATGTGCGTTCCCTCACCCCACGCTGGCATGTGCGTTCCCCCACCCCACAATGGCATGTGCGTTCCCCCACCCCCACCCCACGCTGGCATGTGCGTATGTGACGCCCTGGGCAAGCCAGGGGTCACAGGTCATTACATCACCACACCCTACACCCCAGTTAGGCACATCAAAGCTACCAAAAACCTTGTTGCCTTCCTCCAGAGGCTGGTGTTCACACCAGGGGGTGGGCCAGGCGGTTGGCTCCGCCCACCGAGGAGTACACAGCTCTGGAGGCGGGAAAACCAGGCAGATAGAGAGTGGAGTTTGAAGAAGAATGGAGGTCTAGCTGAGGGCTAGAGAGGAGTCCAGCTAGGGACGGAAAGGAGTAAACAAGTAGTGAAGTAGAGTGGTAAAGGAGGAGTAAGAGAAGCTGAAGGAAGGTGAAAGGTGACAGAAAGAAAGCCTGAAGTGAGTCCAGCTGTGTGCAGGACAGGGTCAGCAAGGTCAGCAGACGACAGTGACTGTCTGGAGGGGTGACTGTTCGGGAGTTCCTGGAAGGACCGCGGACGGGTGGTGACCCGGCGGTCTGGAGCAGCGTGCAAAGGACAGTCAGCACCAGGGCAGGGGCCTCTCGGACCCCGGCAAGGCTAGGAGTTGCCATAATTTGCCGAATCCGTCAGTGAAGGGGACGTAGATCCCCCAACAACCAAGTCCCGATTGAAGGCAACAGCTCAACCATTACAGTAGAGACACCGCCACCGCCAGGGCACCAGTTTCTAAGGGCCAGCGCCTGCGGGCAAAGAGTAGAGCTCCTCCGGTCCAGCTTGAAGCCGGGGAGCGGGTTACCGGTGGGGACCCATCGAAACCATCAAAGACATTAGGTGCAGGAAAAGGGACATCACCGTCACCTTCTGGGGACCGCAAGTGCAGCCGTCCGTGGGAACCGTCTTTCTAGCCGTGTGGTTTACCGTAAAACTGTGTCAACGTCTCAGGCTGAGTGAGTACCACGGTGCCGCAAGGCACAGCGCTGCCCCCGCGTCCCTGCGCCCACCAGGCCCAGCATCCCACATCTCATCACCGGGCCCTGGGATCACCAACCCCTACCCACGGAGGGGCAACACAACAACTCGCTGCTAAATACCATCATTCCTGGGACCCCCATATAAAGCAGCGGTGGTGAAATCACCACAACCGTGGGTGGCGTCACGGACAATAGACAATATCCCAACACCCAAATCCCCTTTCACTCACGGGCGAGGAGCGCCGCTCGAGAACCCCCGGGATCCGGCCCACCGCTCGAGCCACCACTGAGCAGCAGCCGCCGGACCCGAGCAGAGGGGTGAGCGCAGTGCTGACACCCTCCTCCCCGCCCGCGACAACTTGGCGTCACGAACAGGATCTTACCACTCTGCCGTTTGGTAGAGGTGCGCCTTGTTACCGCCGGAGGTATCCGGCTGAAAAATCTCAGAAGCCGCCATCTTTGGCGCGAAAAGTCCCCGCTCGAGCGTCTTCTCGAGCAGCAGAGGCGCGAAGGCCAAAACCCCGCCCCAAAAGGGGAGTGGCTGAAGAGAAGCTAAGGGGGACGCGATGGCGGCTGGATGCATGTGAAGGTGGCGGTACAAGCAGAAACGCTGAGACCCCACAGTCCGCCGACCCTGGCAAGGAATGTCCGCCCCACCTAGTTATGCGATGGCTACCGAGCTGGTGCCCGGAACAGCGGCATGGCTGAGGGCCCGGACGGCGGGGATCTGCTGTCACTACCGGAGCCAGATCTGCAGACTGATGGAGCAGTGGACCGCAGAGGTGGAGGCGATAGCTGCGGTTGCGCGAGTGTATGGAGTGGAGGCCATGATGGAGGAGCTGGTGAGTGACCCACGTCCCTGTGTCCCCGAGGGACCGGCTGCTGCGGCTGAGGGACCCGGTCTGCCCCTGGCCCCCATGCCGCCTCCCTTCTTCGTACCCGTGCATCGCGCTACGTATGACCCGTCCAGTGTACACCCCTCTGTGACTGTGGCTGAAAGAGTGGCGAGCCTGGAGGCTGCGGCAACTGGCAGCAACCCGCCTGGGCCAGGGGCAGAAGATAGCGACTCCGGACCTGACACGGAGCCCGTGTCGGAGGAAGAGGAGGGGGTCGTTGCCCTGCCTGGCATGGAGGCCACATATGTCCCCCGAACGGGAAACAACGGGTATCGGGCGGCCCTTCCACGCCATGCTTGCTATGCACTGGAGGGGCTGGTGCCTGTGTTCTTCCACCCCGAGCCGGGTGAGGAGGACGAAAATACCCAGTAGGGCAGCGGATGCCGCTGCAGCAGTCCCCGTTGGGACCACCACTGAGTTTATGTGTGTTTGAAAGTTTTGAAAATGATAAGAAAAATGATTACCGTGTACTTCACCTGATTAACTACCGTGATTTGCAACTGGCAGGAGCCGACACCGTTGTCCCCGTGGGGACCGTTTAAAAAGTTGCATGGGAATTATCCATGGACAGGCCCGTGAACTTGCAGGGCAACCACAAACGTTAAGTGGCTTGTAAATAATTGTTTACCGTTACCGTTTTCCGCAGTGCCGCCTCCGGAGAGGCAGGTTGGAGGGAGGGCCCGCAGCAGAGCCGGCTGGGGCCCAGCCACCACAGGAACCGGTGGCTACCCTCTGGAGGGGAAGGACAGATCCCGCTCGGGTACCGTGTGCTGGACTGTGGGTCAAGGGGTGCTGCCTGGGTTTTAGGGGCAGCATCAGGGCCAGGTTGCTTAGGTGGGAGAGAGCGGAAACCGTAACCGTAAACCGTTTGAAACGTTAAAGTAATGTGCCTCCCGTTATGGGAAGAATTATTAAAAATGTAAATATGTTACCGTTACTTTTTATGCCTTTTCAGAAAAATAAAACCGGTGTTGGACGGGCAGCCCGCGGACGGTCTGCATTTTGCTAAGGGGGAATGTGACGCCCTGGGCAAGCCAGGGGTCACAGGTCATTACATCACCACACCCTACACCCCAGTTAGGCACATCAAAGCTACCAAAATCCTTGTTGCCTTCCTCCAGAGGCTGGTGTTCACACCAGGGGGTGGGCCAGGCGGTTGGCTCCGCCCACCGAGGAGTAGACAGCTCTGGAGGCGGGAAAACCAGGCAGATAGAGAGTGGAGTTTGAAGAAGAATGGAGGTCTAGCTGAGGGCTAGAGAGGAGTCCAGCTAGGGACGGAAAGGAGTAAACAAGTAGTGAAGTAGAGTGGTAAAGGAGGAGTAAGAGAAGCTGAAGGAAGGTGAAAGGTGACAGAAAGAAAGCCTGAAGTGAGTCCAGCTGTGTGCAGGACAGGGTCAGCAAGGTCAGCAGACGACGGTGACTGTCTGGAGGGGTGACTGTTCGGGAGTTCCTGGAAGGACCACGGACGGGTGGTGACCCGGCGGTCTGGAGCAGCGTGCAAAGGACAGTCAGCACCAGGGCAGGGGCCTCTCGGATCCCGGCAAGGCTAGGAGTCGCCATAACTTGCCGAATCCGTCAGTGAAGGGGACGTAGATCCCCCAACAACCAAGTCCCGATTAAAGGCAACAGCTCAACCATTACAGTAGAGACACCGCCACCGCCAGGGCACCAGTTTCTAAGGGCCAGCGCCTGCGGGCAAAGAGTAGAGCTCCTCCGGTCCAGCTTGAAGCCGGGGAGCGGGTTACCAGTGGGGACCCATCGAAACCATCAAAGACATTAGGTGCAGGAAAAGGGACATCACCGTCACCTTCTGGGGACCGCAAGTGCAGCCGTCCGTGGGAACCGTCTTTCCAGCCGTGTGGTTTACCGTAAAACTGTGTCAACGTCTCAGGCTGAGTGAGTACCACGGTGCCGCAAGGCACAGCGCTGCCCCCGCGTCCCTGCGCCCACCAGGCCCTGCATCCCACATCTCATCACCGGGCCCCGGGATCACCAACCCCTACCCACGGAGGGGCAACACAACAACTCGCTGCTAAATACCATCATTCCTGGGACCCCCATATAGAGCAGCGGTGGTGAAATCACCACAACCGTGGGTGGCGTCACGGACAATAGACAATATCCCAACACCCAAATCCCCTTTCACTCACGGGCGAGGAGCGCCGCTCGAGAACCCCCGGGATCCGGCCCACCGCTCGAGCCACCACTGAGCAGCAGCCGCCGGACCCGAGCAGAGGGGTGAGCGCAGTGCTGACACCCTCCTCCCCGCCCGCGACACGTACCCCCACCCCCACCCCACGCTGGCATTTGCGTTCCCCCACCCCACGCTGGCATGTGCATTCCCCCACCGCCACCCACCATCTCCATCTTGGCACAGCCGCACACGAGTTATAAAAGAAAAAAAAAAAAAGCAACACACAACTTACCTTCCTGCACCCGCTCCCCCGCTGCGCGCCGCTGGGTCCTTCATCCAGAAGACCTCATTACACCAGCGCCGCTCACTGACGCTCCTTCGTCTTCTAGGCAACACACCTGCAGCCTGGGGGAGGAGGAGTCTCAGAGCGAGGAGAAATGTCTCCTCCGCTCCAACACTGTTTTGATCTGCCGGCGCCACTGCACCAGCAGATCAAACCGGCAGGATCAGGCGACAGCACGCGTGCCAGCAGAATGGGCTCTGCGTGCCCCTGGTGGCACGCGTGCCATAGGTTCGCCATCACTGACATACTCACTTACTGCCACCCCTGTGTATCCAGAAAAGGCCGCTCTGATGGTATCTGCCAGCACCAGAAACCATAAGATCATCCTTCTTCTTCACAGTACCACTGAGGTCTGTTATTAGCTACATTTAACCTTGAGAGATACCACAAATGGAAAGAAGAACCAAGATGTACCCAGCAAAATGGAGGAACAAGCAGATCTACGGGCTAAGTGCTGTATGTAAGCAAATGCTAGTGTGAAAACCCCTGCACTTCCCTAGTCATAAGCATTTGTAACCGGTGACTGCCTTTCCTGTAGCCCACAATAGCAGCAGATTATAGCTGTCTTTGGCTAAAAGGAAAGAATTAGGTGAGTGATGGCCAACTTTTAAGGGGTAGAGGAGGCCGGATCATTTTTTTTTTTTTTTTTTTAAAACGATTACTGTAATTTTAATTTTTTTGTAACTGGGTCTCATATTCATTATAGACTATTATGGTCAATGAGAAATAAGATTCACTAAAAACGTATTTATACAGCACAATAATATTCTGCAGTGCATTACAGACATTCTCATCACTGTCCCCAATGGGGCTCACAATCTAAATTCCCTATCAGTATGTCTTTAGAGTATGGGTGGAAATCAGAGAACTCGGAACAAACCCACGCAAATCTGCCATTTGGTTCCAGAGATATGGATATATGAGGATAGGGAATAAAAAAAAATGACGTAGGGTCCCCCCAAACCCTCAGCTGTCTGCCGCACCTTGGCTGCTCAACAAAAACAGAGGGGTTTTTGTTTTTTTATTATTTTAATTAAAAAAAAAACACAAAAAAACGACATGGGGTTCCCCTAATTTTTCATATTCAGCCAAGGTACAGCAGTCAGGTATGGGCTGGTTTTATTAGGGTGAGAAGACCCATGGTTATTTGGTTGTTCCTAGCGTATCCATTATATGCACCAAATGTGGCGCTTTACTCGGCTTTCCCCGATTGCTCTAGAGCAGCTGGCATCAAGCCCAGGGGTAAATAATGGATAGACATCTATCCGACACCCCCATTACTAACCCAGTATGTAAAAAAATATAATACAGGAAAAAATTGGTTATTTGAATAAAGACTCTCTCAAACTCCCTCATTCACCAATTTAGTAATTTTAGAAAAATCCTAAATTAAGTTCCAACTTAATCCAATGATGTAATATCCTATGACATCCAGTAAATCCTATGGAGCCTTGCTTTCAGAACGTTCTCATAAGGAGGCTCCACAGGTCACTTGTAGTTAGCAGCAGCCACTGAATTTCTTGAACTCATGAGAAATGAAGATTACTTACATTGGATTATGTCAAACTTTGAGGATTTTTTAAAATGAATAAATTGGTGAACAATGGAGTGTTTGGAAGTATTTATTCACAATTGGATTATGTCTGAACTTCGAGGGTTTATTTAAATTAATAAATTATTGATCAACAGAGTGTAGGGACGAGAAGTCTTTATTCAAATAAACAATTTCTTTCTGTGTATGTATTTTTTTGTACTTTACACTTACCGGGTTAGTAATTAGGGTATTTAATAGACGCCTCTCCACTATATCCCCTGTGCTTGACTCCAGTTGTCTATAAACAGATGACATCAACCCCAAAAATATTACTCTGATTGCCAGCACACCAGGGCAATCGGGAAGAGCTGGGTAAAGCACCGGAATAGGCTCATCTAAAAGATTTGCTACTTCTGTGGCGGCTGCAGGCCACTACTTAGTCTGGGAAGCTTCAAATAACAATGGGCCTTCCCAGCCTGATAATACCAGCCAGCAGCGATCTGCTTTATATTGGCTGGTTATCAAAAATAAGGGGAACCTCAAGTTGCTTTTTTAAATTATTTATTTATAAATTAAACATTTAAAGAACAGCTTGGGATCTTCTTTATGTTTATAACCATCCAAAGTAAAAAAAAAAAAAAGCTACGGGGTGCAGAGCGTGAGAAATTGCGTGTCTGCCGTTGACTGCAAGTGACTAACCTATGTTTGACACCACATAGGGCAATCGGGAAGAACAAGGTAAAGCAACAGAATAGGCGCATCTAATGGATGTGCTTCTTCTGGTGTGGCTACAGGCTGGTATTTTTAGGTTGGGAAGGGCAAATAACCATGGGCATAACCAGCCTGATAATATCAGCCTACAGCTGTCTCCTTTACCTTTGCTGGTTATCAAAAATAAGGAGAGCCCCACATCATTTTTTATTTATTTTTTTATTTATTTCGTCCCAACAGTGTCCAGGTATCTTCCCCATGCTGAAAGCTTGTTGATTGGCTGTGCTTCAACCTTTCAAGAAGCTTTATTCAGCATTCAAACTTCCGTGAGAAGTCTGTGTTCGAACCCCGCACACTAGATGTCAGGTACGAATCCTGAACTTTACCGTTTATTCATCCCTAGTTCTGATCAACCTGTATGTTATCATTTAATGCTGGTTATTGCAAAAAACTTACAATACCCATACATTTTTAGTTATTAATTAATTCCTGCATTTCTAGAAAGAATAGCACAGGAACTGGACAATCAGTGTCAGACTGGGGAACATTAGACCCGCCAGAGGACTTGATTCTGAGGGCCCACCTTTCATCTATCCAAAACCAATGTATTATATTAAAAGGGGTTAATTTTTGTCAGGCACTGTTTGCTACAGTATTGACAAAAGATACACAATGTTAGGATTTCTCAATCGGTCACCACATGATCCTTCATATGTAACTTACATCATTATAGTCACCTGCCGAAAAACTTTCTTTCCTGCCTCTCTGAATCCGAATATTAAAGCAATGAATGGAGCAGAAAGAGAAGTTATTCATCATATGACCATAAGCATTCAAACCACAAATGAGCGATCGCATCACTGGAAAGGGCTGGATGATTTCCTCAGAAAACATAACATTGTTGGTTATAAATGATTTAGTGACAAAATATATAATTAAAAAACACCAAAAAAGCCAGCTTACCAAACACAGTCCAGTGTATGCTGCTATTTCATGAGGAGGCTCTGCGTCGGATTGAATGGCAGGAGGAGCTCTTGCCAGCAATTGAATAGAAGAGGAAGGATAAATCCAGCAAGCTCAATGGTTGTTGATGAATAAAAACAAGATTATTCCTGCAGAAGACTGGAGTCAGCATGGGGGCCAAATTCTCCCCGTCTCTGGCTAATCTGGTGATGGCCAGATGGGAGGAATTGGTCCTATATCATGACTCCAGTCCTTTTTCTAAAAATATGGTGGTGTGGACAGGACGCTACATAGACGATTTGGTGATTATATAGAAGGGAACACAAGAAGAAGCCTCAAAATTTATAAAATACATGAATAGCAACTATTTCAATTTATCATTTACCCATTATTGGAATAAATTTACCGTAATTTTTTGGGATATTACATTAAAAGCAGAACAAGATCCAAGCAAAAAAGTTTCAACTAGTCCTTATCGCAAAGATACTCCTAGAAACACCATATTAGCAGCAGGTTCATGCCACCCCCCACATGTCATAAAAAATATCCCGATAGGGGGAATTGTGAGATATAAGCGTAATTCAACAGATCCCAAAACATTTAAAGATGCACAAGATTCTCTAAATGTAAGACTTAAAAATAGAGGTTATCTAGATTGGATATTAAAAAGAGCAACTAGTATAGTAGATGATATTGATAGAAAGGATCTATTAATAAACAAAAAAAACATAAATAAAAAATCCCAGTCTCCACTACCTATAGTTTATAATACAATAAAATAATATCCATAATAAAAATCTTTATCAGGATCCAAAATTAAAGCAAATATTACAGAAAATCAAATTTTATATGTTGCGAAAAAAGCACCAACATTGCAAGACAAATTATCACCAAGCCTTTCATTTGAGTCCGTCTTTGAAAACTGGAGACACATGGTTAAATTTCAAAGGGTTTTCTGGATGTGGAATAAAAAGATGCACTTGCTGCCAATATGCACATACAGTGCTTTGCGAAAGGCCCCCTTGAATTTTTCAACCTTGTCCCACATTTCAGGCTTTAAACATAAAGATAAAAATTTTAATGTTCTGGTGAAGAAATAACAACAAGAGGGACACAATTGTGAAGGGGAACGATATTTATTGCTTATTTTAAATTTTTGTAAAAAATAAAAAACTGAAAATTGTGGCGTGCAATATTATTTGGCCCCTTTAAGTTAATACTTTGTAGCGCCACCTTTTGCTGCGATTACAGCTGCAGTCGCTTGGGGTATGTGTCTATAAGTTTTGCACATCCAGAGACTGAGATTCTTGCCCATTCTTCCTTTGCAAACAGTTGGAGCTGAGTGAGGTTGGATGGAGAGCGTTTGCAAACAGCAGTTTTCAGCTCTTTCCACAGATTCTCGATTGGATTCAGGTCTGGACTTTGACTTGGCCATTCTAACACGTGGATACGTTTATTTGTGAACCATTCCATTGTAAATTTTGCTTTATGTTTTGCATCATTTTCAAGTTGAAAGACAAATCTCCGTCCCAGTCTCAGGTCTTTTCCAGGCTCCAACAGGTTTTCTTCAAGAATGGTCCTGTATTTAGCTCCATCCATCGTCCCATCAATTTTAACCATCTTCCCTGTGCCTGCTGAAGCAAAGCAGGCCCAAACCATGATGCTGCCACCACCATGTTTGACAGTGGGGATGGTGTGTTCAGGGTGATGAGCTGTGTTGCTTTTATGTCAAACATATCATTTGGCATTGTGCCCAAAAAGTTTTATTTTGGTTTGATCTGACAAGATAACCTTCTTCCACATGTTTGGAGACCCAGGTGGCTTGTGCAAACTTTAAACAACACTTTTTATGGATATCTTTCAGAAATGGCTTTCTTCTTGCCACTCTTCCATAAAGGCCAGATTTGTGCAGTGTGCGACTGATTTTTGTCCTATGGACAGACTCTCCCACCTCAGCTGTAGATCTCTGCAGTTCATCCAGAGTGATCATGAGCCTCTTGGCTGCATTTCTGATCAGTCTTCTCCTTGTCTGACATGAAATTTTTGAGGGACGGCCGGGTCTTGGTAAATTTGCAGTGGTATGATACTCCTTCCATTTCTATATGATCGCTTACACAGTGCTTCTTGGGATGTTTAAAGTTTTGGAAATCTTTTTGCAACCAAATCCGGCTTTAAACTTCTCCACAACAGTATCATGGACCTGCCTGTTGTGTTCCTTGGTCTTCATGATGCTATCTGCGCTTTAAACAGAACACTGACACTATCACAGAGCAGGTGCATTTATACGGAAACTTCATTACACACAGGTGGACTATATTTATCATCATCAATCATTTAGGACAACATTTGATCATTCAGAGATCCTCCATGAACTTCTGGAGTGAGTATGCTGCACTGAAAGTAAAGGGGATGAATAATATTGCACGCCCCAATTTTTAGTTTATTTTTTACAAAAATTTAAAATAAGCAATAAATATCGTTCACCTTCACAATTGTGTCCCACTTGTTGATTCTTCACCATAACATTAAAATTTGTATCTTTATGTTTGAAGCCTGAAATGTGGGAAAAGGTTGAAACATTCAAGGGGGTCGAATACTTTCGCAAGCCACTGTAAATCAAAAAAGTTTTTTTCACTTCATAATAACAAAGAATATTCCATCAACAGTTTTATGAACTGTAATTCCACTTTTGTTATTTATTTGATTGACTGTACATCCTGCAGTAAGCAGTACATTGGATGTATGACAGGAAAATTAAGAAAAAGAATCATAAGACACATCTCTGATGCTGTTAACCCTTCCACATGTAACCCATCGGCGGTCTCCAGACACTTCTCACAGTTCCACCAGGGTAACTTTAACAGCTTGATGATGATCTCAGGTGATCAGTGTAATGTGATACATATATATATATATGTTTTATATGGCTGCAGTGGCATCTAATGGCGATAGCTAGTAGGTACAGATAGATGGTATCTATACCGCAATATATGTGATTGCAAGCCTGATTCAGGTTGCAATCTACGTCATTTTGTGGGTGATGATTACCACCACTGTGTATATTGGAGGTGATATATATAAAAACTTGTGGTATATTCAGTCCTGACTGTGATAGGGTTGGGCTTATTTGAGCCGGTGGTGTTATACAACTATCAGGACTGACCACTTTAAGATATATATAATTATTTTTGATATATAACAATTGTTGCTTGACCTCTATATAAACATTGGCGGTATTTATCTAACTAGCTAAGATTCGCTTTGACAGGATTGCTATCAGCCATGTGGCCTTATTTACATCAATTTAGCTCACACATTGTATGGTGGATAATCTATTTTCCTCGATATATATTTTTATGAGTGAGAGTAATTGGAATTATGGATACTAAATTACAGATATATATGATGTTTATGAAATGTAATATATTTGTGACATTACCTTGTCTAGAGCATATATGAATATCATGCATATTATGTTGGTCCTTACCACTGCCTGCACTAAAGATTGTTCATACTAATAAAAAATAAAAAATTGAATTATATCTTATTGTGTGTCTGGGCTTCTATGATCGCCTTTTCTCCTTTCTTGTTCACATGTTCATGCGATTTGCCCTCACACGTAGTCCTATCTGATGATTAGATTGATGGTTTCTACTATATATATAATGAATATCAGTTCACTGTATCTCACCCTTTTTGTAACTTTAACAGATTTAGATTGAAAGCAATTGAGCATGTTACACGTTCTGCGAGAGGAGGTGATAGGAAACGCAAACTCCTAAATAGAGAATCTGCATGGATCTTTACCTTAGGCCCCCTTCACACGTCCGTGTCTCCGGTACGTGCTAGGTCCGTGCCCGTATGTACCGGAGACACGGGCACTCATATACCCATTAAAATCAATGGGTATATGTGCACCCACGTGTTCTGCCAGTGGCTTGTGCCTCCGTGTGGAGCAGACATGTGCCGTGTGCTCCACACGGATGCATGTCCGTGTTTCTCCGGCAGCACGGACCCGCACACGTACCACACGGAAGTAGTGTGGATGCGGGTCCACGTGACTGTCACCTGCATCCAACCCCCAGTGAATTTGAACAACGCATCTTCTTCACTGAGGGCCGGAAGCAGCGTCAGCGGGGCGTGGCCTGTGCCGGACGCTGACAGTCAGCACCACAGACAGCTCTGGAAGAATCACGTAAGGCGGGGCTTTCCGTTCTCCGTGTGTTATTACGTATAACAGACGGAGAACACACGTAGTACCATAAACACGGCACACGAAGGGGAACACGCACCCTTGACACGTCCGTGAAAATCACGCACGTGTTTCACAGACGTGTGAAGCGGGCCTTAGAAACAAGAATGCCGACAGGTTTAAATAACAGGCAGGACTTAATTAGAGTATACTAGATTAATCACTATATATCCCATAGTTTCATGGAAAGAAGGTGTTTTTGACATATGTATACTGTGTATATATTTTTACAAACAATGCATATATTATGTGGGATATTGATGAATAATGATGAATTTGATAAATTGAGTTTATTTGAACAAATTTTGATATTATATTGAAATGGCATTGTAATTTATTTTTTTTTTCCTTTGTATTTGTCCATCATGCGATTTATTACAAAAATCTGTTACATGATTGTATTGTAAAACTATATATTTATATTACTGCCTGTTTATCAGACATTTGTTTTGGGGTTTGATTTTTAAATGGTCAATGCTATGAGGTGGATTATTACATCTCTAGCCAATCTTAGTTAATCTGCTATAGCACCACCCACCTTGAAAATTCTTCTTTTTATTTTCCAGTGAAACAGCAATGTGTATTATGGCAATGATAAAGGTATAGCCGAAACGCGTCGTGCCGTGCTTTTAAAGCAGTAATCTTCCATGTCTGCCTGAACTGATTTGTTTTCTGCGGCTATCTGTACTTTTATTTATTTTTGAAATAAAGAAAATATTTTTTATTCATCAACAACCATTGAGCTCGCTGGATTTATCCTTCCGCAAAATATACAATTGGTGGAGGAAGGTTGAACTAGATGGACCTCGGTCTTTTTTCAACCTATGTAACCATGATGACTGATTAAACCACAAAGAAGGCCGAATCCTAACAGTGTGTATGCTACATATTGTGAGCAGGGCTGTGGAGTCGGAGTCATTGAGTCGGTGTTCATTTTGGTGGAGTCGGAGTCGGTATAAAATGGACGACTCCAACTCCTAAAATATATAATAAATTGGGGACAGTAGTGCAATGCAGAGTGTGCTGAATATTTTTTCATAGGAATTTGGGAAAGTTATGAAATGTCCCAAAAATGGCTGTTCTATTCTGATCTAAGGCTACATTCACACACAGCGTTTTTGCTGCGTTTTTTGAGGGTACGTTTTTAAGCTGCAAAAGCAGATCAGCTTTTTAAAAAAACGCATCACCTGAAAGCTTTTTGACCTCATAGATAGTTTTCTATAGCAAAAGCAGATTAGAAAAACACCACAAACTGACATGCTCATTCTTTGTGAGGATCTGTTATTGAGTCCAAAAACAAATCCTCACAAAACGATGTGTCTGAATGTCATATCTTGAAACCCATTGACTTTGCTGGGATGCCAGAGTCACTGCATTTCACTACAAAAAAACGGATCCGCAAAAACCCTGTGTGTGAACGTATGTAGCCTGAGGATCTAGGCTTTGTCTGAGCTGAGATAAGTCTGTGCTGCACTTGAGCACCAGTGAAGCTCCTCCTCTACAGGCAAGGGTAAAAAGTAACCACACTCAGAAAGAAGGAAGGCCGCACTCATCTCAGAATTGCTAGAGTGAACAGGACAACAACATTAAGGTCATTACTTCTTAAAGCATATTTAGGGTAAGTTCAAACAGTGCGTTTTTCGCGGCGTTTTTGCGCAGTTTTCGGGTGCGTTTTTGCTCAGAAAACTGCATGACTTTGCTTCCCCAGCAAAGTCTATGAGTTTTCATTTTTGCTGTCTGCACACAGCGTTTTTTTTCAGCTGTGTTTTTGTGGTGCCACAAAAACGCAGCATGTCAATTATTCCCGCGTTTTTCACTGCGCTTTTCATCCATTGAGTGCAATGGGATGTTGAAAGACGCAATGAGTAACGCAAATAGCTGCGTTTTGGTGCGTTTTGGTGCGTTTCTAAGACCAAAAACGCAGCTATAAACGCAGGAGGTGGGTAGTAAAGTGACATGTACAGGAAGAGGATTCCTTCTGTCAGTAAATACAGAAGCGTGAATCCTCCCGGTACCATCACCGCCGCTTCCACCTCCGGTCCTGTGCATGTATGCTGCCGTGCGGCGCCATGTCTGGGCGGGAGGTGGAAGCGGCTGCGAAAACAAAAGTGAACAGTAGAAAAAAAAAAAATTCATACTCACCTGTCTGCAGACTCCCGGTGCCATGCCCGCTCCCATCTCCTCTCACGGTATCGCCACCCCCGCTCCGGCTGTGTGCAGACGGCCGGGACACCTCCAATGGATGCAGGACCTGGCGATGGATCACCTGATGCAGTCACCTGACGCATCAGCTGATCGTAAGTATCGCGGTGACGCGGGCGCTCGGCCGGTTTAACCTATCAGCGGATGCGTCAGGAGACTTCATCCCTGATTACCGGCAGCTGCTGCAGCGATCGAACGGGATCAGACTCCTCCAATCGCTCCAGGAGCTGCCGGTAATCAGCACATAAGTGAGTATTTTTTTTTTTGCACCGATGCATCTGCTGATTGTATAAACGGCTTTTATACAATCAGCTGATGTGTGATGTGCTTCAGCCCCTAGAACCTGACACATCATCTGATCGCTTTGCCTTCCAGCAAATCCATCAGATGATATTGTATCCGGATTGGACGGCGCGGGACCCTTGACCCAGGATTACTGCGGAGGGGGGTTCTTTATTTCAATAAAGATGGAGTCACTAATTGTGTTGTGTTTTATTTCTAATAAAAAATATTTTTCTGTGTGTTGTGGGTTTTTTTTTTATCTTTACTAGAAATTCATGGTGGCCATGTCTAATATTGGCGTGACACCATGAATTTCGGGCTTAGGGCCAGCTGATAATATACAGCTATCCCTAACCCCATTATTACCCAGCGAGCCACCCGGCATCAGGGCAGCTGGAAGAGTTGGATACAGCGCCAGAAGATGGTGCTTCTATGAAAGCGCCATTTTCTGGGGTGGCTGCAGGACTGCAATTCACAGCGGGGGTGCCCAGAAAGCAGAAGGCACCCTGCAGTGTGGATTCCAATCCCCAGCTGCTTAGTTGTACCCGGCTGGACTCAAAAATTGGGTGAAGCCCACGTCATTTTTTTTTAAAAATTATTTCATGAAATTCATGAAATAATTAAAAAAAAAAGGGCTTCTCTATATTTTTGGTTCCCAGCCGGGTACAAATAGGCAGCTGGGGTTGGGGGCAGCCTGTACCTGCCTGCTGTACCCGGCTAGCATACAAAAATATGGCGAAGCCCACGTCATTTTTTGGGGGGCAAAAAACTTCTGCATTCAGTCCTGGATGGAGGATGCTGAGCCTTGTAGTTCTGCAGCTGCTGTCTGCTCTCCTGCATACACTATTGGATGGAGTATGCTGAGCCTTGTAGTTCTGCTCCCTCTGCCTCTCCCTCCAGCATACAGTCCTGTATGGAGCATGCTGAGCCTTGTAGTTCTGCAGCTGTCTGCTCTATTGCATACACTAGTGGAGAATGAAGAACATATTGAAGAAGGAAATGACATCAGACCTTTTTTTTTTTTTTTCAACAATCTTTAATGGCATTGTTCACTGATAAAAACGCATAAAGACGCAGTGAGCAAAAACGCAGCAAAACAACGCACCAAATCGCGGCAAAACGCGGGTGCGTTTTTGTGCGGTTTTTGCCGCAAAAAAACGCACAAAAACGCAGCGTCAAAAAAACGCAGTGTGTGAACCTAGCCTTAAACTTTCAATAAACTGTGCATAAATCAATAGTCCAGTATACTGTATGTTCTCTCTGTATGCTGGATGCTTGTTTGTTTTTTCTTTGAGCTCGTGTACTTTTGGGAGGATAGCTTCTATACAATATACATACAATATACAGGGAGAATACAGCAACAGGATTGATGAGGACTTAGAGGTACTTTGCATGCTGCGACATCGCTAGCTGATAATAGCGATGCCAAGCGCGATAGTCCCCGCCCCCGTCGTACATACGATATCTTGTGATAGCTACCGTAGCGAACATTATCGCTACGGCAGTGTCACACGCACTTACCTTCCCTGCGACGTCGCTCTGGCCAGCGACCCGCCTCCTTCCTAAGTTGGCGGGTCGTGCGGCGTCACAGCGACGTCACACAGCAGGCGGCCAATAGAAGCGGAGGGGCGGAGATGAGCGGGATGTAAACATCCCGTCCACCTCCTTCCTTCCACATAGCCGGTGGAGGCAGGTAAGGTGATGTTCCTCGCTCCTGCAGATTCACACACAGCGATGTGTGCTGCCGCAGGAACGAGGAACAACATCGTATCTCCTATTGGTGCGACATTATGGAATTGTCCGACACTACACAGATCACCGATTTTCGACGCTTTTGCGATCGTTTATCGGTGCATCTAGGCTTTACACGTTGCAACGTCGTTACTGGCGCCGGATGTGCGTCACTTTCAATTTGACCCCGAAGATATCGCAGTAGCGATGTCGCAATGTGCAAAGTATCCCTTATATGAGGACTTGCATAGGTATAGAAGCCAAAACATCAAGTTATTAGCTCTGTTATCAGTTGATTTGTTCCTGGAGTATGATACACAACAAACTTGCTCCCTCCCTCCTCCCCTCTTCATAGACTGAAGCAATCTGATGTGAAACATTTAGTGAGCTGTACTTAAGAAAAGCCTGAGACTGGAAATTCAAAGTAAAGCTATCTAATGACTAGAGATGAGCGAACCGGTCCCGGTTCGGCTCGAGGTCGGTTCGCCGAACGGAGGTCCCGTTCGAGTTCGGTTCGTCGAACGTTCGACGAACCGAACTCGAACCAATAGGCTATAATGGGAGGCAATCACAAACACATAAAAATGCATTATAAATGTACACAAACAGTTAATAAACATTGCCATAACACTTACCGGTCCCCGCGATCCCTTCTGCACTCTGTCTCCTGCCGCTATTCCATCCGATGATCGCTGAATCCTCCCGTGACCGGCACTGCCAGCAGAGATGCAGGACCTATCGTGACGTCAAAATAGCCATGTGACCAGTCACGTGGCTATTATCTCATTGGCTACAGACTGGTCACATGACTATGACGCGTCATGTAGGACCTGCGAGTGCATCTCTCCGGTACACGGTGCACATATGTGTATCGCCGTGTACCGGCGACATGCTCTAGCACACGGTCGACTCCCCGTTCCGTTAGGGACCGGCTGACAAAGCCGGTCATTAATGGAGATCACCGTTGCCATAGCAACGCAGTTAGCGGTGACGTCAGCCGCAGCTCCGAGAGCACCGTTGCTATGGTAACGCGTCTGTCAGCGTTACCGCTGTTACCGCTGACAGCCAGCACTGATCACTCACGGAGTGAAGGCTGCACGCTGCTTCCCGATTGTAGTGAGGATTGTACTGAGGATGAGGTTCCCCTTCATAGAAGCGCCATCTTCTGGCACTGTATCCAACTCTTCCAGCACCTGCCTGCTATACCTGGCTAGCATACAAAAATATGGCGAAGCTCACGTCCTTTTTTTGTAGTTTTTTGGCAAAAAAAATAAAAAATGCTTCCCTGGATTTTCCATTGCCAGTGAAGGTAACACCAAGCAGTGGGGGTTAGCAGCCAGTAGCTGCTTGGATTACCCTTAGCTAGCAATACAAAAAATGCAGCGGGAGCCCATATATATTTTTTTTAATTATTTATTTAAATAACTAAAAATAAAATTGGCTTCCCTGTATTTTGATTGCTGGACATCACAGTGCTGTAAAAATAAATCTTTAAAAAAATGACGTAGCGCTCCGCGGTATTTTTGATTCTCAGCAGATAAAGCAGACAGCTATGGGTTGCCACCCCCATCTGCCTGCCGTTACCTTGGTTGGCAATCAAAATACAGGGAAGCCCATTAATTTTTTTCTATTTAAAAAATAGTTAAAAAAAAAAATGACGTTGGATCCCCCCATTTTTGATAGCCAGCTAGGGTAAAGCAGACGGCTGTAGCCTGAAAACCACAGCTGGCAGCTTTACCGTGGTTGGGGATCCAATGTGGAGGTCCCCTCAGGCTCTTTTTTATAATTATTTTATAAATATTAATAATTACACAATAAAAGTAGGGTCCCCCACAAATTGGATCACCAGCCAAGGTAAAGTGGACAGCTGTGGTCTGGTATTCTCAGGGTGGGAAGGTCCATAGTTATTGGGCCTTCACAGCCTAAAAATAGCAGGCCGCAGGCACCCCAGACGTGGCGCATCCACTAGATGCGCCAATCCTGGCGCTTCACCCCAGCTCATCCCGTGCCCTGGTGCAGTGGCAAACGGGGTAATAAATCGGGTTGATACTAGCTGTAAAGTCACCTGAGATCAAGCCCAGCAGTTTGTGATGTCATGGCGTCTATTAGATACCCAACATCATAAACTGTCAGTACTAACAAAAAAAAAATCGACAAAAGAAATTTATTTGAAAAAACAGTCCCCAAAATATTTCCTCTTTCACCAATTTATTGTAAGAAAAAAAATAAAGGGGTCCCACGACGACTCTGGACCGTCTATAACATGGGGGGGAGACACTCAGGGAACGTATCCCCCATTTTCTAGGAGTGCGGACCCTTCATGTGAGGAGTGTGGGTGCAATGAATCTGCACTCACTCTCCCCGGGTCCACAGCAGCAGAGTCCATGTCGTAATGGTTGCTACCAAAGCTGCAATGCCCTGCTCATGAGGTAAGGGCATGCCTAATCAGGAGAACTACTGTAGAGGAAGCTCTGCTCACTGGTATATAGATGCTCAGAGGTAATAATAGATAAAATTAGTGAGTAACCTCGGCACTCTAAATCTCCAAGACTAAGTCAGTAAGTCACAACGGATAGTAATGCAAAATCACTCTTTATTGGTCCGTATTAAGAAAAAAAAAATTTCATAAGCATATATGTTTTTGTCCAAAACAAGTTACAAATGACGTTTCGGCCTGAGCCTTCGTCAGATTGGACTTATCTGCTTGTAATCATGAAAAATGACAATAATCAGTATCACATAAGAGTGAGAGAACAATAACATAAACTCGAACAATGTAGAGGTACAATTGGGATGCAGCAAAAAAATTGCAACACAGCAAGAAATGAAACACATGATACAAATGTCATAATACAGTACAAGGACAATATAGTAATGACAAATATGGGGTCAGAGTAGGCTTAGACAGCTCTGGTACGAAAGAGATGTCAATCATAAAGTAACATGTGCAGTAGGTGTAGAGCTACAGTATGCATGGCAGAGCTAATGGGTAGACTGACCATAGAAAAAGAACGGAGAAAAAGTGGAGAAAAAATGGAGAAAAAGTGGAGAAAAAAATGGAGAAAAAGTGGAGAAAAAGTGGAGAAAAAATGGAGAAAAAGTGGAGAAAAAAATGGAGAAAAAGTGGAGAAAAAGTGGAGAAAAAGTGGAGAAAAAGTGGAGAAAAAAATGGAGAAAAAGTGAAGAAAAAGTGGAGTAAAAATAGAGAAAAAGTGGAGAAACAATGGAGAAAAAAATGTAGAAAAAGTGGAGAAAAAGTGGAGAAAAAAATGGAGAAAAAGTGGAGAAAAAGTGGAGAAAAAATGGAGAAAAAGTGGAGAAAAAATGGAGAAAAAGTGGAGAAAAAGTGGAGAAAAAGTGGAGTAAAAATGGAGAAAAAGTGGAGAAAAAGTGGAGAAAAAATGGAGAAAAAGTGGAGAAAAAGTGGAGAAAAAGTGGAGAAAAAATGGAGAAAAAAATGGAGAAAAAGTGGAGAAAAAGTGGAGAAAAAGTGGAGAAAAAATGGAGAAAAAGTTGAGAAAAAGTGGAGAAAAAGTGGAGAAAAAGTGGAGAAAAAATGGATAAAAAGTGAAGAAAAAGTGGAGAAAAAGTGGAGAAAAAGTGGAGAAAAAATGGAGAAAAAATGGAGAAAAAATGGAGAAAAAAATGTAGAAAAAGTGGAGAAAAAGTGGAGAAAAAGTGGAGAAAAAAATGTAGAAAAAGTGGAGAAAAAGTGGAGAAAAAGTGGAGAAAAAGTGGAGAAAAAATGGAGAAAAAGTGGAGAAAAAGTGGAGAAAAAGTGGAGAAAAAGTGGAGAAAAAATGGATAAAAAGTGGAGAAAAAGTGAAGAAAAAGTGGAGAAAAAGTGGAGAAAAAGTGGAGAAAAAATGGAGAAAAAGTGGAGAAAAAGTGGAGAAAAAGTGGAGAAAAAGTGGAGAAAAAAGGAGAAAAAGTGGAGAAAAAATGGAGAAAAAATGGAGAAAAAAATGTAGGAAAAGTGGAGAAAAAGTGGAGAAAAAGTGGAGAAAAAAATGGAGAAAAAGTGGAGAAAAAGTGGAGAAAAAGTGGAGAAAAAATGGAGAAAAAGTGGAGAAAAAGTGGAGAAAAAATGGAGAAAAAATGGAGAAAAAGTGGAGAAAAAGTGGAGAAAAAGTGGAGAAAAAGTGGAGAAAAAAATGGAGAAAAAGTGGAGAAAAAGTGGAGAAAAAAATGGAGAAAAAGTGGAGAAAAAATGGAGAAAAAGTGGAGAAAAAGTGGAGAAAAAGTGGAGAAAAAGTGGAGAAAAAATGGAGAAAAAGTGAAGAAAAAGTGGAGAAAAAATCGAGAAAAAATGGAGAAAAAATGGAGAAAAAAATGTAGAAAAAGTGGAGAAAAAGTGGAGAAAAAGTGGAGAAAAAAATGGAGAAAAAGTGGAGAAAAAGTGGAGAAAAAGTGGAGAAAAAATGGAGAAAAAGTGGAGAAAAAGTGGAGAAAAAGTGGAGAAAAAAATGGAGAAAAAGTGGAGAAAAAGTGGAGAAAAAGTGGAGAAAAAATGGAGAAAAAGTGGAGAAAAAGTGGAGAAAAAGTGGAGAAAAAATGGAGAAAAAGTGGAGAAAAAATGGAGAAAAAGTGGAGAAAAAGTGGAGTAAATATGGAGAAAAAGTGGAGAAAAAGTGGAGAAAAAATGGAGAAAAAGTGGAGAAAAAATGGAGAAAAAGTGGAGAAAAAGTGGAGAAAAAAATGGAGAAAAAGTGAAGAAAAAGTGGAGAAAAAGTGGAGAAAAAATCGAGAAAAAATGGAGAAAAAATGGAGAAAAAAATGTAGAAAAAGTGGAGAAAAAGTGGAGAAAAAGTGGAGAAAAAATGGAGAAAAAGTGGAGAAAAAGTGGAGAAAAAGTGGAGAAAAAATGGAGAAAAAGTGGAGAAAAAATGGAGAAAAAGTGGAGAAAAAGTGGAGTAAATATGGAGAAAAAGTGGAGAAAAAGTGGAGAAAAAATGGAGAAAAAGTGGAGAAAAAATGGAGAAAAAGTGGAGAAAAAGTGGAGAAAAAAATGGAGAAAAAGTGGAGAAAAAGTGGAGAAAAAGTGGAGAAAAAGTGGAGAAAAAATGGAGAAAAAGTGGAGAAAAAGTGGAGAAAAAGTGGAGAAAACAATGGAGAAAAAGTGGAGAAAAAGTGAAGAAAAAGTGGAGAAAAAGTGGAGAAAAAATGTAGAAAAAGTGGAGAAAAAGTGGAGAAAAAAATGGAGAAAAAGTGGAGAAAAAGTGGAGCACCCTTTGGTGCCTTTCATGTGGCACTAAGGGGTGCTTAGCTTTGTATTTAGCCAAAAAAATGAAAAAAAAATGACGTAGGGGTCTACCTAGTTTTGTAGCCAGCTAGGGTAAAGCAGACGGCTGCAGCCTGCAGACCACAGCTGGCAACCTCACCTTGGCTGGTAATCCAAAACTGAGGGCACCCCACGCTGTTATTTTAAATTAAATAAATAATAAAAAAAAAAAAAACACGTAGGGGTCCCCCAAAATTGGATCACCAGCCAAGGTAAAGCAGACAGCTGGGGCCTGATATTCTCAGACTAGGGAGGTCCATGGTTATTGGACTCTCCCCAGCCTAAAAATAGCAGGCCGCAGCCGCCCCAGAAGTGGCGCATCCATTAGATGCGCCAATCCTGGTGCTTCGTCCCTGCTCATCCCGCGCCCTGGTGCGGTGGCAAACGGGGTAATATATGGGGTTAATACCAGATGTGTAATGTCACCTGGCATCAAGCCCTGGGGTTGGTGAGGTCAGGCGTCTATCAGATACCCGACATCACCAACCCAGTCAGTAATAAAAAAAATAGACGACAAACACATTTTTATTTGAAAAAACACTCCCCAAAACATTCCCTCTTTAACCAATTTATTAGAATGAATAACAAATCCAGGTCTGCTGTAATCCAAGGGGTTGCCATGACGATCCACACTGTCCCAGTCAATGAAGAGCAGGATGTTCCCCATTGGCTGGGAGAGCAGTGCAGTGACCTGAGCTAACATCAATGGGTCAGCCCAGGTCACTGCAGGGCATGACAAGTGCTGCTGTCAGCGAGGTACATTACCTGCGCTGATCTCCAGCACACTGACAGCCCCTGTCACTGAGTTCAATGACCGCCGCCTTCACAGCCAAGTATCGCGAGAGGCCCGTGACGTCACCGCTAGTCAGTCTCGGGTCGGAAGCGAGAGAAGGTGATGTGACAAGCGGCGGCCATGGAGGACAGTGACAGCGCTGAGGTCGGGATGGCGGGACTTCATCACCGCAGGTAAGCCGAGCGGGACCATGTGTGTGTGTGTGTGTATGTGAGTATGTGAGTGTGTGTGTGTGTGTGTGTGTGTGTATGTGTGTGTGTGTGTGTACGTGTGTACATGCCGCGGGCAGGAGGGGGCGGAGTGAGCTGAGCGGGGAAGTGTGGGCTTCCTGCACGTAACTAGGATAAACATCGGGTTACTAACCAAAGCGCTTTGGTTGGATACCCGATGTTTATCTTGGTTACCAGCTTCTGGCAGGCTGCCAGCGATGTCTCCTGCACACTGTAGCTGTAAAAAGCCCTGCTTTTTGCTGCTAGAACCGTTCTCGAACGTATCTAGAACTATCGAGCTTTTGCAAAAAGCTCGAGTTCTAGTTCGATCTCGAACAGCCCCCAAAATCACTCGAGCCTAGAACTGGAGAACCTCGAACCGCGAACCGCGCTCAACTCTACTAATGACATATTTTACAAAGTTTATATTTGTCATCTGTACTATTGACTTATGCAAAGATTGTCTTATTTCTATCTAAAATTATACAGTGGGGAAAATAAGTATTTGATACACTGTCGATTCCCACCTACAAAGAATGGAGAGGTCTGACATTTTTATCTTATGTACACTTCAACTGAGAGAAACAGAATCTACAGGAAACGTCTGACCTCTGTAATTGCAAACAAAGGTTTCTGTACCAAATATTAAGCTCTGTTTTTCTATTGTATCAAATACGTATTTTTTCATGTAATAAAATGCAAATTATTTAAATCATACAATGCGATTTTCTGGATTTTTTTTAGATTCTGTCTCTCACAGGTGAAGTGTACAATTACAGACCTCTCCATTCTTTGTAGGTAGGAAAACTTGCAAAATTGTCAGTGTATTAAATACTTATTTTCCCCACTGTACATGGTTCCCTGTTCTTGCTGGAATTATAATATATATTATTTTTTTTTATCGGACAAAATTATTTTGAGAGTGAATTTATATGATTACAAAATGTCTAAAGGCGACGTTACACGCTATGATTTATCTGACGATATGTCGTCGGGGTCACGGTTTCCATGACGCACTTCCGTCATCGTTAGCGACGGATGTCGTTGCGTGTAACACCTACGTGCGACTCTGAACGATCGCAAATAGGTTGAAAATCGTTGATCGCTAACACGTCGTTCATTTTCAAAATATTGTTCGTCGTTTGGATCGCAGCAGACATATTGGTAAGTTTGACACCCTGTAAACGACGAACAACATCCACACGACCGCCTTGGTCAAACAATATATCTCTGAACGATTTGGCGTCGCTTGTGAGATTGTTACGTGTGACCGCTAATAAAAGACCTATGTGCGATCTCGGCAAATAGTAACTATGATCTGGGCGTGTCACATCGCTAATGAGATCGTCAGATAAATCGTAGCGTGTAAAGCGGCCTTTAGAAGCTCCCTATGAAGTCAGCTGTATTTGAGCATTTCACAGTGACTCAAGATGAAAAATATTTTGTGTGTCAATGTATGACAAGTTACCCAGATGAAAACAAATGCTGTGATGCCAAAATCAGTGCATACTCAGGCAGTGATAAAAATGCTCCTACAAGAGCTTCCAATCTAAAAATACATTCACAATGCTTCCACCCAGAAGTTTTCAAAGCTGTGACTGAGAAAAATAACAGCAGCACTTGTAAGGCCACATCTGGAATATGGGATCCAGTTTTGGGCTCCACATTTTAAAAAGGACATTCAGAAGCTAGAGTCAGTTCAAAAGCGGCTAACTAGACCACTACAAGGAATGGAAGACCTCCCATATGATGACAGGTTGAAAAAGTTAGATATGTTTAGCTTAGAAAAAAAGACGTCTCAGAGGAGATCTCATTTATATGTATAAATACATGTGTGGTCAATACAAAGGACTGGCAAATGACTTATTCCTTCCAAACACAATACTAAGGACCAGGGGGCATACACTGCGAGTGGAAGAAAAGCGATTCCAGCAGCTAAATAGGAAAGGGTTCTTTACAGCTAGAGCAGTCAGACTGTGGAATGCCCTACCACAAGAGGTAGTAATGGCAGATACTATAACAGCTTTTAAAAAAGGGTTGGATGATTTCCTCAGTACACACAACATTGTTGGTTATAAATGACTTTGTGACCAAATGTAGAACTGGTGGAGGAAGGTTGAACTAGATGGACCTAGGTGTTTTTTCAACCTAAGTAACTATGTAACCAATAAACCAGTGCCCAGCACTTCCTGCCAGACAAAGGTGGAGGAAAGAGCATCTCAAACATCATTAACAAGATATTTTGTAAGTGACAAAGTTACTGTGACAGTGACAGCAGATATGTTTAAAAGACAGCTCATGCAGCTTGTTGTGAAGGACGATGTACCATTATCACTATTTACAGCTCTTAATGGAGAAATGGACTGCAAACTTGGTGTTTCTCTGGAAAGAGAAAGTATTAGAAAATTAGTGATTGAAGAAGCCCTTAAACAAAAGGAAGATCTTAAAAAGACTCTCAAAAGACGCTTCATGTTTCTTAAAATGGATACCTGTACACGTCACAGAGTGCACTATTTTGCCATCAATGTTCGATATGTTTGTGACAACAAAGAAATTGTTACCAAGACACTGGCAGTAAAAGATACTAAAGCTCATCACACCAGCCAGTTTCTCCAGGCCTTAGTTGAAAAAGTTCTGCAAGATTAGGAACTCAAAAAAGAACAGGTTCTTGCCATTGTAATGGACAATGCTTTAAACATGATAAGTACAATTACACTGATGAATGAGAGTAATGAGCAACAGCTAGAAGAACATTTAGGATTCAGTATGTGTGAGATGGAGCCACAGTGCTGTTCATGTAACTGAGGAACAAACAGATATTACAACAGAAGAACAGCAAAATGATACTTTAGAATTAGAGGATCTTGTTAAAGCTGCTTCTAAACACTTTAATATTCATCACATGCGCTGTGTTGTGCAGAGCTACTGCTGCCATATCTTCATCCTCATCAAAGGAGTTTAACTTTGACAAGTATTTGGATGACATGGAGCAGGCAAAGCGTTGCCGCAAGGAAAAAGATTTCACTCCGTCTCCTATAGCAGCACTTTGACCAGATTTCAGCAAAAATTTTCAATTGCTCTCAAAGAAATATAAAAATTCAACCGTTCACAAAACTGACTGTGCATGAGGCAATTCCTTTATACCCGGAAATTGTTAGAGATGTTGCCCATGTGGTTACGGCTTTGCCTCCAACCCAAGTTACTGTAGAGAGGTTGTTCTCTAGCCTTAAAATTATTAGGTCAGATTTGAGGTCATCTATGAAGGAGGATCTGATGGAGGCAATTCTATTGCTTACAACAAATTCATAGACTCAGGGGCTGACACAGACTGCAGGAAGTCCCTGTACAAGAAATCTTTTTGGGCCCCCCCCCCCCCCCTTCCTCCTTCATACCATAACAAAATGATGTAAACATATAGACTTCACTGTTTATTCCTAGTTTAGGACACAAGTGCCAAATCTAAACAATAAATAAGGTCCATATTTACCAACTGAATATAACACAGCACAGTCCTGCCGCCCTTCTATCTACTGCAGCTTTAGTGCTGTCTCCAATGCCTCTATATACATTGGCTGGAGATGGCAAAACTGTATACCCTGTGTGCAGGGCTGTATTTGGCCTTCGTGCTGCCCTAGGCACTTTAAGTGGTCGCGCCCCTTAGTGACAACGTAACACTGAGTTTTCGCACACGACATCTGTTTAAGGGAGATCTACTCTGTAAAACACTTTAAAAAGTATCAATGAGAAACGAAGGGCACTAACCCCCCCCCCCCCAATGGGGATCACCACAGGCACATCAAAACATAGCATGAGTATAAAATATTCCCACCACATCGTCCCCACTTATATACTGTGACTGTCACACTGCCCCTAATAAACTACACACTGCCCTCCCTTATAAATTATATCATACCTCCCAACTTTTAAAGAAGGAAAAGAGGGACAAAGTTTGGCAAATTTTTAGGCCACGCCCCCTAACCACACCCATTTCACAGTCACGCCCATATCCACTCCCCATCCACACCCATTCAGCACAAACACGCAGGCAGCCGGCGGGCCTCCAGCACGGACACGCAGGCAGCCGGCGGGCCTCCAGCACGGACACGCAGGCAGCCGGCGGGCCTCCAGCACGGACACGCAGGCAGCCGGCGGGCCTCCAGCACGGACACGCAGGCAGCCGGCGGGCCTCCAGCACGGACACGCAGGCAGCCGGCGGGCCTCCAGCACGGACACGCAGGCAGCCGGCGGGCCTCCAGCACGGACACGCAGGCAGCCGGCGGGCCTCCAGCACGGACACGCAGGCAGCCACAGTGAGGCGGCCGGTCGCCCGCACAGTGAGGCGGCCGGTCGCCTTCACAGACAGGCGGCCGGCCGCCTTCACAGACAGGCGGCGGGCCGCCCACACAGAGAGGCGGCCAGCCGCCCGCACAGAGAGGCGGCCGGCCGCCCGCACAATGAGGCGGCGGGCCGCCCGCACAGACAGGCGGCGGGGGGCGCCCGCATAGACAGGCGGCAGGGGGGCGCCCGCACAGACAGGCGGCAGGGGGGCGCCCGCACAGACAGGCGGCAGGGGGGCGCCCGCACAGACAGGCGGCGGGGGGCGCCCGCACAGACAGGCGGCGGGTGGCGCCCGCACAGACAGGCGGCAGGGGGGCGCCCGCACAGACAGGTGGCGGGCCGACCGCAAAGACAGGCGGCCGGCCGACCGCACAGACAGGCTCTGGCCGGGGGTGAGGGGGGAGGGAGGGAGGGAAATCAGCGCTGGGGAGATTAGTTTACTGTACCAGCAGCAGCACAGGCAGCGCTCCTCTCTATGCCACGTCTACTAGGATGGTAGGAGGGAAAAGCAGGGAGGCGGAGAGAGAGTGGGTGGGCGGAGCCCGGGAGCCGGCCGTCCCGCCCGTGGCAACGGGACAAACAACGTAAAGCGTGAAAGTCCCGCTGTATCCGGGACGGTTGGGAGGTATGCAGCATGTTAGAATGTGTACATAAGATCCCGCTGGTGGTGGCCGCAGCTTATAGGCCCCAAATCTGGTGACAGGTTCCCTTTAAAGTGAACCTGTCAGGTGCAATATGCACTCAGAGCCAGGAGCAGTTCTGGGTACATATTGCTAATCCCTGCCTAACCGTCCCTGTATACACTAGCATAGATAAAGAGATCAAGAACAAATATTTTTAAAGATCTTATATCTTATGCTAATGAGCGCGGGGACTAGTCACAAGGGCGTTACTTCACTTGGCTAGTCGGCTCGCATAGCATGTTAGCATGTTATTACGCCCCTGTGTGAGTACTAACACGCTATGTGAGCCGACCTGCCAAGTGAAGTAACGCCCTTGGGACTAGTCCCCGCGCTAATTAGCATAAGATATAAGCTCTTTAAAAATACTTTTTCTATAGATGCCTTTATCTATGCTAGTGTATACAGGGACAGTTAGGCAGGGATTAGCAATATGCACCCAGAACTGCTCCTGGCTCTGAGTGCATATTGCACCTGATAGGTTCCCTTTAAAGGGAAACTGTCACCAGAAATTTAGCAAAAAAAATAAAAGATTCCCCTCTGCAGCTCCTGGGCTGCATTCTGGAAAGGTTCCTGTTGTTATTGTGCCCCCTTTGAGACCTAAAAAAATACTTTATGAAGTCTTACCTTTTTGTATGCAAATCTGTTTTTATGGTCACGGGGGCGGGCTGCCTGGCGTCCGTTATTCCCCCTCCTGCCGTTGTACGCCGTCCCCCATTGCTCATTTCCATACATGAGGACGCCTTCCTCATGTAACTGTCCTCCTGAAGTTTTGTGCATGCCCAGTGCCACTCTCGCCAGACTGAGCACTGTGCAAAGTGTGAACGCTTTTGAGGTGATTGCGCAGGCGCGAGATTATGGGCGGCGCTGTGATTGTCATCAGCAGCGTCATCCAAGTACCCGCCCATAATCTCGTGCCCACGCTTCTCACTCTGCCTCCACCGTTATGCGCAAGCACTGTCCATATGAACCATGTTACCTATTACCGTGGGCGCGAGATTATGGGCGGCGCTGTGATTGTCATCAGCAGCGTCATCCAAGTACCTGCCCATAATTTCGTGCCCGCGCTTCTCACTCTGCCTCCACCGTTATGCGCAAGCACTGGCCATATGAACCACGTTACCTATTACCATGGGCGCGAGATTATGGGCGGCGCTGTGATTGTCATCAGCAGCGTCATCCAAGTACCTGCCCATAATCTCGTGCCCGCGCTTCTCACTCTGCCTCCACCGTTATGCGCAAGCACTGGCCATATGAACCACGTTACCTATTACCATGGGCGCAAGATTATGGGCGGCGCTGTGATTGTCATCAGCAAAGTCATCCAAGTACCCGCCCATAATCTCGTGCAAGCAGTAATAGGTAACATGGTTCATATGGCCAGCACTTGCGCATAACGGTGGAGTCAGAGGGAAAAGTGCGGGCACGAGATTATGGGCGGGTACTTGGTTAACGCTGTTGATGACAATCACAGCGCCGCCCATAATCTCGTGCCTGCGCAATCACCTGAAAAAGCGTTCACATGCGCAAAACTTCGGGAGGACAGTTACATGAGGAAGGCGTCCTTGTGTATGTAAATGAGCAATGGGGGACTGCGTAAAGCGGCAGGAGGGGGAATAACGGACGCCAGACAGCCCGCCCCCGTGACCATAAAAACACATTTGCATACAAAAAGGTAAGACTTCATAAAGTATTTTTGTAGGTCTCAAAGGGGGCACAATAGCAACAGGAACCTTTCTAGAAGCAGCCCAGGAGCTGCAGAGGGGAATCTTTTATTTTTATTGTGAAATTTCTGCTGACATGTTCCCTTTAACTGGTAGAGGAGCCAGGATAAAGCAGAGCTGAAGCTGTTGGGAAGCTAGGACCCAGCAGCTCTGCTCCACAGGCAGGAGACCACTGATCGGTAAGCTAATAGAAGCCTGCAGATGTCACTCTGCATAGGTTATTACTGGCCAGTGCTATCTGCAGGAGAGAGAAGTGCTGATTGCACGGTCTACTCAGCGTCCTGACTCCCCGTGTATCTGCAGGAGTGAGAAGCCGCACACGGGGAATCAGAGAACAGCTGCAGAGAAACGCAGGCTTCGGGACTGGGGATGTCCGCTCTGGGGGAGGGGGGGTCGGCTCTGGTGCAGGGGGGGGCGGCTCTGCTGCAGGGGGGGTCGCTCTGCTGCAGGGGGGTCGCTCTGCTGCAGGGGGGGGTCGCTCTGCTGCAGGTAGTGATTCATACCTCAGCAGCAGTCACAGGAGTAGGTGCGCGCTCGGCTCTGTAATGAATAGAAGGGAGAAACAGCGAGGCGGGGCTACAGTGGGTGGGTGGAGCCCGGGACAATCAGCCTCACGGGCGGGACCCGGGATCAAAGCCTCAGAAGAGGGCCTGTCCCGCTGTATCCGGGACGGTTGGGAGGTATGATTATATCCACCACACCTTCCTCAATTATGAAATATGATCTGCACATTGACCTCACATCATGCTGCCCCCTCCTCACAATGTCCCATGCATGTTGCCCCCTCCTCACAATGTCCCATGCATGCTGCTCCCTCCTCACAATGTCCCATGCATGCTGCTCCCTCCTCACAATGTCCCATGCATGCTGCCCCTCCTCACAATGTCCCATGCATGCTGCCCCCTCCTCACAGTGTCCCATGCATGCTGCCCCCTCCTCACAATGTCCCATGCATGCTGCCCCCTCCTCAGTGTCCCATGCATGCTGCCCCCTCCTCAGAGTCCCATGCATGCTGCCCCCTCCTCACAGTGTCCCATGCATGCTGCCCCCTCCTCACAATGTCCCATGCATGCTGCCCCCTCCTCACAATGTCCCATGCATGCTGCCCCCTCCTCACAATGTCCCATGCATGCTGCCCCCTCCTCACAGTGTCCCATGCATGCTGCCCCCTCCTCACAGTGTCCCATGCATGCTGCCCCCTCCTCACAGTGTCCCATGGATGCTGCTCCCTCCTCACAATGTCCCATGCATGCTGCCCCCTCCTCACAGTGTCCCATGCATGCTGCCCCCTCCTCACAGTGTCCCATGCATGCTGCCCCCTCCTCACAGTGTCCCATGCATGCTGCCCCCTCCTCACAGTGTCCCATGCATGCTGCCCCCTCCTCACAGTGTCCCATGCATGCTGCCCCCTCCTCACAGTGTCCCATGCATGCTGCCCCCTCCTCACAGTGTCCCATGCATGCTGCCCCCTCCTCAATGTCCCATGCATGCTGCCCCCTCCTCACAGTGTCCCATGCATGCTGCCCCCTCCTCACAGTGTCCCATGCATGCTGCCCCCTCCTGACAGTGTCCCATGCATGCTGCCCCCTCCTGACAGTGTCCCATGCATGCTGCCCCCTCCTCACAATGTCCCATGCATGCTGCCCCCTCCTCACAATGTCCCATGCATGCTGCCCCCTCCTCACAATGTCCCATGCATGCTGCCCCCTCCTCACAGTGTCCCATGCATGCTGCCCCCTCCTCACAGTGTCCCATGCATGCTGCCCCTCTCCATGAGCTCCTAATGCTGCCTTCCTCTTTTCCATAATGACACCTCCATGCTGCCCCATTCATCATACTAAGACCACCACACTAGCGCTTATGCTGAGACCCACACACACACACACACACTACCCCACTCTTGATATTGACTCCCCCTACATTGTTCCACTCCATACTGAGCCCACACATGCTGCCCCTTCTCCATAATGAGCTCCCAATGCTGCCCCCCCTCTTATTCTGAGTCCTTACACTCCCCAGCCATCGATATTGTCATTGCTCTGTCCTTCAAACCTTGTCCTCTGTCTCTAGCATTGGCCCCTCTCTCCCATTCCCCCAGCAGCAGCCTCTCTCCCCCCGCCTCCAGCAGCAGCCTCTCCCCCAGCATCAGCCTCTCTCCCCCCAGCCTCCCCCAGCATCAGCCTCTCTCCCCCCAGCCTCCCTCAGCATCAGCCTCCCTGCTCCCAGCTTACCCCAGCATCAGCCTCTCTCCTCCCAGCCTCCCCCAGCATGAGCCTCCTCCACCATCAGCCTCCCTCCTCCCAGCCTCCCCCAGCCTCAGCCTCCCTCCTCCCAGCCTCCCCCAGCATCAGCCTCCCTCCTCCAAGCCTCACCTTCCCCCTCCCAGCCTCCCCCAGCATCAGCCTCTCTCCTCCCAGCCTCCCCCAGCATCAGCCTCCCCCAGCCTCAGCCTCCCTCCTCCCAGCCTCCCCCAGCCTCAGCCTCCCTCCTCCCTCAGCCTCCCTCCTCCAAGTCTCCATCAGCATCAGCTTCCCTCCTCCAAGCCTCACCCTCCCCCTCCCAGCCTCCCCCAGCATCAGCCTCCCTCAGCATCAGCCTCCCCCTCCCAGCCTCTCCCAGAATCAGCCTCTCTTCTCCCAGCCTCCCCCCCAGCTTCAGGCTCTCTCTCCCCCCAGCCTCAGCCTCTCTCTCCCCCCAGCCTCCCCCCAGCCTTAGCCTCTCTCTCCCCCCAGCCTCCCCCCAGCCTCTCTCTCTTCCCAGCCTCTCTCTCTTCCCAGCCTCCCTCTCTTCCCAGCCTCCTCCAGCCTCAGCCTCTCTCCCCCCAGCCTCCCCTTGCATGATTACAGTGGACAAAAAGAGGCATCGCAATTTGCAACGATCATCAACTAACCTGTAAGGTGCCCATACATTCTAGGCTCTGCCTTACCTGCTCCTGTGCTCGCCGCCCTGCTCTGGCTGGCTCCTCTTCTGGCTTGCTCCAGCTGCAGACGCGTCCTCCTCCGCGGCGTGTGTCATCTGCAGCATTGGACGCTGCAGCACGGGGCAGTGAGCTGATTGTCGCGCCCGCGCGCCTCTGACCCCGGAAGTGCAGGCCATGGAACTTCCGGGGTTAGTCAGCTCACTATGCCTGGCGCCCGCCAAGTATTTAAATAGACAACAGAAGTGCGCCTCTCCTCTCTCCCAACCCCCCCCCCCCCCCCCCGGAACACAGCCGAGTGTAACGGAGGGAGGGACGGGGGGCGGGGATGTAAAAAAAAAAAAAAAAATAATTTATATAAATTTTTTTTTTTTTTTTTTTTGCTGCCAGAAAGTGCCGCCCCCCGCAACGTGCCGCCCTAGGCACGGGACCACGGGTGCCTAGTGGCAAATACGGCCCTGCCTGTGTGTGTTGTAGCTTTTCAGTGGTATACAGATCAAGTCTGAAACCAGTGATTGTCTGCAGCGGTCACATGAGGCACCTGGGCTGTGATAGCTGCAGCAATTGTAAACAGAAGCATCGGGGAATGCAACACAAGAGCTGTCAGGTGGAAGAAAGATAAGGATTTATAGTTTATTAAAGGGATTTTCCAGACAAAAGGTCATTACCTGGAGGCCAGATTCTGTGAAAATAACAAAATAAATTGTACTCGCCTAAAGTCGCCCTCCTGGATCCAGCACAGGCCGTCCTGTGCTCTGTGCCAGCATTATGTCACCGTTCTATGGGAGACAGGACCGCTGCACATTGTGATGCATGCAGTTCAAGTCACCTGAGCGCTGCAGCCGATCACATGCTGCAGCGATCCTGTGTCTGGTAGAACGGTGACATAAATAATGCTGCATAGACCACAGGACGGCCTGCACTGGATCCAGGAGGGTGACAGCAGGTGGGAATAATTATTTTGTTTACAAAATGTAACCCCCATTAGATCCTTTTGCCGGGCAATTTCTTTATAGTACATGTATTATTTCACACATCGCTTTACTTTACTTTTGGAAAGACTAGAAATGAATGAATTAATGAATAAATCACTTTCATTTAATTCTTGTGTATTGACCTCCCAACACTAGCATACATTGGGTGAATCAAAATCACTCTTTGTTTTTTCTCTATTTTTAGTGAATTGAATGGATTTTTTAATTTGTTATCCTATACAACTCCCAGCAGCCACACTTACCAGCTGTGCTTCAAGGAGTGCCACATCAGCCTTAAAGGAGTTGTCCGACATAAACTCCAAAAAAAAAAATTAAGTTAATCTGTGCTGTATTGTCATATAAAACACCCCCTACGTTATTTTTTTGTTTTCTAACTTTTGTTTCTCTTGATTTTTCACTTTATTCTCTGCAGCTCCTTGTTTACATTCAGCACAACCTAACTGACATGTTTGACTGCCAAACCCACAGTCACAGCTGGCACCGCCCCCGGCCTCAGTGTCCAGCCACACCCTCTGCCTGCCCTCTGCACACACACATTCCCTCCTGTCAGTATACTGCCCCAGCACCTGTAGATAAATGAATACTATGTAATGAACATTATATATAGCCCCTAATGTGAGTCTATAGGAGATACACACACACACACACACACACAATTACACACACACACACACACACACCACACACACACACACACACACACCTAGAGTTATATAATATATTATACATAATCCCCCCTAATGTGAGTCTATAGGATGGATACACACACACACACACACACACACACACACACACACACCTAGAGTTATATAATATATTATACATGTGACGGGGTGTACATCAGAGCAAAGAGAGACAACAGGCCGAGGATGATCCAACAGGTTTACTAACAGGAATACAGGAACAGCACACGACAAGTCCAAATAAAACAGATTCGGGGGCACCTCCCGATAATCCAAAGTGCCAGATCACGACGAAATAGTGCTCTTCAGAGTCCCAGAAATCCCACACAATCCACTGGACGGCGAGAGCTGTCCGCAGAATCAGATCTCGCTCCCTTCCTCATCAAAACTCAGCTCCCAACTGCATTTAGAAACAGGAGTGTATTGTCTGAGCTCGTGGGCCCGCCCCTCAAGGGTAGGGGTCTATGCAATGGTTGGGCCCACTAGAAGATTCTAGAAGGTTGGTTCCGAGATGTCTACAGGTTTGTGTAGTTGGCGTTATCCACTGCTTACGAAACAATGAGAAGTTCCCCTGGCTGTGTGGACAAGAGATAATTGCATTATGGGCCCAGAGACACAGGAGATAGGGGGAAGGTATATTACAGCAAATACAGTGAGAAGGTAAAATACATCATGACAATTCCTTCCCCTCCCAACTTGTGTACGTACTAGGGACCTCTAAGGCCCCGTCACACTAAGCAACATCGCTAGCAACATCGCTGCTAACGAACAACTTTTGTGACGTTGCTAGCGATGTTGCTTAGTGTGACATCCAGCAACAACCTGGCCCCTGCTGTGAGGTCGTTGGTTGTTGCTGAATGTCCTGGGCCATTTTTTAGTTGTTGCTGTCCCGCTGTGAAGCACAGATCGCTGTGTGTGACAGCGAGACAGCAACAACTAAATGTGCAGGCAGCAGGAGCCGGCTTCTGCGGAGGCTGGTAACCAATGTAAACATCGGGTAACCAAGAAGCCCTGTCCTTGGTTACCCGATATTTACCTTTGTTACCAGCCTCCGCCGCTCTCACTGTCAGTGCCGGCTCCTGCTCTGTGCACATGTAGCTGCAGCACACATCGGGTTAATTAACCCGATGTGTGCTGTAACTAGGAGAGCAAGGAGCCAGCGCTAAGCGGTGTGCGCTGCTCCCTGCTCTGTGCACATTTAGCTGCAGCACACATCGGGTAATTAACCCGATGTGTGCTGTAACTAGGAGAGCAAGGAGCCAGCGCTAAGCATTGTGCGCTGCTCCCTGCTCTGTGCACATTTAGCTGCAGCACACATCGGGTTAATTAACCCGATGTGTGCTGTAACTAGGAGAGCAAGGAGCCAGCGCTCAGTGTGCGCTGCTCCCTGCTCTCTGCACGTGTAGCTCCGTGCGGTGGTAACCAAGGTAAATATCGGGTTGGTTACCCGATATTTACCTTAGTTACCAAGCGCAGCATCTTCCACGCGGCACTGGGGGCTGGTCACTGGTTGCTGGTGAGCTCACCAGCAACTTGTGTAGCGACGCTCCAGCGATCCCTGCCAGGTCAGGTTGCTGGTGGGATCGCTGGAGCGTCGCAGTGTGACATCTCACCAGCAACCTTTTAGCAACTTACCAGCGATCCCTATCGTTGTTGGGATCGCTGGTAAGTTGCTTAGTGTGACTGGACCTCTACAGGTCGCTGGTTAAGTACACGCAGGCATGGCTGACAGGACTCAAGGCTCCTCTTGCCTGGACAGTCCATCTGCATTTTGGTGTTGGCTGCCCCTTCTATACTGTATGGTAAAGTTATAGGGCTGCAGAGCCAGGCTCCATCGTAGTAATCGTCCATTGTCCCCAGAGACTCTGTTCAGCCAGGTGAGGGGATTGTGATCAGTAACCAGAGTGAATTCTCGTCCATACAGATACGGCCGTAGTTTCCTAAGGGCCCACACTACAGCCAGACATTCTTTTTCAACAGTTGCATAGGCCACTTCTCGGTCCAGCAGCTTCCTGCTGAGGTAGGCGATGGGGTGCTCCTCCCCGGCTGCATTCACCTGGCTGAGAACAGCTCCCAGTCCATAAGCAGAGGCGTCCGTTTGCACAATAAATCTCCGCTTGTAGTCTGGAGCAGCCAGGACAGGATCGCAGACCAGAGCGTCCTTCAGCCGGTTAAAAGCCTCATCACAGGCTGGAGTCCAGATCACCAGCCGGGGCATTGTTTTCTTGGTCAGGTCAGTAAGAGGCTTGGCCACAGTACTGAAATGAGAAACAAATTTTCGGTAATAACTGGCAGTGCCCAGAAAAGCCATAACTTGTTTCTTAGTTTGGGGTACAGGCCAGTCTCTAATAGCCTGGATTTTGGCAGGCTCAGGACAGAGCTTCCCTCCTCCCACTCTATGCCCTAGGTACTGGACTTCCCCCATCCCCAATTGGCATTTATCGGGTCGAATAGTTAGGCCGGCTGCAAGAATCAGGTCTAAAATAATGGCTACTTGATTCAGATGTTCCTCCCATGTGTGGCTGAAGACGGCGATATCATCCAAGTAGGCACAAGCAAAGTCACCACATCCCCGGAGGATCTGATCCACCATTCTCTGGAAGGTGGCCGGGGCATTTTTCATTCCAAAAGGCATGCTTAGAAATTCATACAGACCAAAGGGGGTTATAAAAGCGGACCGTTCTCTCCCTTCATCCGTTAGAGGGATCTGCCAGTATCCCTTACTGAGATCCAAGGTAGTGACATATCGGGACCCAGCCAGTCGGTCTAGAAGTTCGTCAATACGAGGCATTGGGTAAGGATCGCTGACGGTATGGTCGTTTAGTCGCCGATAGTCCACACAAAATCGAGTACTCCCATCCTTCTTGGGTACTAACACCACAGGGGAGGCCTAAGGGCTATGGGAGGCCTGGATTACCCCAAGCTGTAACATCTCCTCCAGTTCGTGCTGCATGGTGTTTCGAACTGATTCAGGTACCCGGTAAGGAGCCAGTTGTATGGGACGGATGCCCTGAGTGTCCACATGATGTTGGGTGACGGTGGTTCGACTTGGTTGGGATGAGAAAGCAGCCCGTCTCTGTTGAAGCACTTCCAGCATCTGGATTTTCTGTAAGGAGTCCAGGTAATCTCCCAGGGGAACCTGTTCCACAGTGGATGGGGCTCTCGCTGCTTCCACGAGATCAGGTAGAGAGTCCTCATCCTCTTGACCATCTTCTGAAGCCAACCGACAGCTTGCTATCATTGGAATGTTCCGGTCATGGTACTCCTTAATCATATTCACATGGACAGTCTTTTGCCTTAGCCCCTGATCATCTAAAGCAAGAAGGTAATTGGTATCATTCAGTTTTCTGAGAACCCGGAAGGGACCCTCCCATGTGGTCTGCAGTTTATTCTGCCGATGGGGAACAATCATTAAGACTTGTTGTCCTTCTACAAACTCCCGATAGCGTGCTTTACGGTCATACCATGTCTTCTGTCTGGTTTGAGCCATACGCAAATGACTCTGGGCAACACTAGCAAGTTGGGCCAGGGTTTCTCGCAGCTTTAGGACATAAGGGACAACAGGGGTTCCTGTATCTTCAACTTGCCCCTCCCAGTATTCCTTGAGCAGGGTTAAGGGTCCTCGGACCTTTCTTCCATGGAGTAGTTCAAAGGGGGAGAACCCAGTGGACTCCTGGGGAACTTCCCGATAGGCAAACAAGAGATGGGGTAGGTACTTCTCCCAGTCTGAATCTCGGTCCGTGAAGGCCCTCAGCATATTCTTCAGAGTGCCGTTGAATCGTTCACAAAGTCCATTTGTTTGGGGATGATACGGGGTCGTTCGGATCGCTCGTACTCCACAGGTGCGCCACAGACACTGGACCAACTCTGACATAAACTGGGAGCCTTGGTCCGACAAGATCTCACTGGGGAATCCTACTCTGGTAAAAATAATAACCAAGGCCTCGGCCACCTTGGCTGCAGAGATACTTGACAAGGCCACGGCTTCTGGATATCGGGTGGCATAGTCCACAACAGTGAGAATGTACTGCTTTCCAGATTTACTTGGTTTAGCCAGAGGTCCAATGATATCAACAGCTACTCTTTGAAAGGGTTCTTCTATTATAGGGAGCGGTTGCAGGGGTGCCTTTGGGTGATCTCCGGGTCGCCCTCTATGCTGACATATGTCACAAGTTCGGCAGAAATGCGCCACTGCTTGGGAAATCCCCGGCCAATAAAAAGTTTGAGTCAATCGTCTCTCGGTGCGGGTTGTGCCTTGATGGCCAGCCGTAGGAATGTCATGAGCCAGGTGTAATAGGGGAATTCTGTACTTCTGAGGAACAATCAGCTGTTTGCTATAAGTCCAGGGCTTATCTAGGGAGTTGGCATTGGCAACCCGATACAGAAGTCCATTTTCTCTGATAATTCTTTCTCCGTTCTCCCCTAGCTGCCCTATTTCAGCTCAGGCTCTAAAACTAGCCAGGGTGGCGTCAGTCTCTACTTCTTGTCTAAACTGAACTTTATCCCAAGTGACATTCATATTATCACCACAAGAAGAATCACTCACCGGCTGTAATGGCAATTCTGGTGGCCTCATTTCCATGGATGGGTTGTACATGTCCACATGGGCTGCTCTCTTGGCTTGACTTCTGGTTACCGCACCGACAAAGTGGCAATGAAGATTCCCCAAATCATTTCCTAGAAGAACGTCTGCAGGGAGGCCGCTCATCACACCGACCACACATTGTTTTGCCCCAAAGCCATAATCCAGGGTCACACTCGCTCTTGGAATATATCTCTGGGTACCTCCTGCCAGTTCAATGGCAATTCCTGGTCCCTTTTGAATTGCTTGTGGTTGAATTACTCGGGGATCGGCTATGGTGAGGAAAGCCCCAGTGTCACGGAAGCCAACAACTTTTTGGCCATCCAGCACGACCTCCTGTAGATGTTTGTCCTGAAGATCAGAAGAACAGGTGGCTGGAGCTCGCACCCCATAGACTCCGGGTAGGGGAGCCAGGATATCTGAGTCACTTGGCAAGTCATCAGGCACAGAATCCAGCTCTTCTCCTGGTGAAGGTGTCTGTAGATAATGAACAGGCAAAGGCGGTCTGTAGCTGTTCTGTCTCCGAACACCTGGACATTGGAATTGCATGTGCCCAGGCTGCCCACACCCATAACATCTGCGCTCTGGGATTCTTCCTCCACGTCGTATTCCCAAAGGTGGAGCATGAGTAATGCGAGGCACAGTCACACGAAGGTCCCCATGAGTTGACGGTCTAGGGTGATGGTGAACATTGGGGCCAGAAGGACCAGGGGCCGCCAGCGTTGGGGGGTTGGTGGTTTTTTTCTCACTGGGTAGTAGTTTTTTCCACTGAGGCTTGATGGTGAGAGCCTCATCAGCTAGAGCTGCAGCTTCCTCCACAGTGGCTGGTCTCCTTTCACGCACCCATTCCCGGATCTCAGCGGGGCACTTGAAGTAAAACTGCTCTTTTAGGAGGACCTGGAGGACGGTCTCCAAGGTTAAGGCCTCCTCTGCCTCCAGCCAAAGATGCCACAGATGTTTGAGTTTGTGGGCATACATCTTGAAGGACACTTCCTCATCACATGCTAAAGTACGGAACTGAGTCCTGTAAGTGTCTGGTGTTACAGCATAATGTTCTAAAATAGTCTGTTTAATATCCGCATACTCACAGTTCCACCGAGGGTCCATAGCTCTATAGGCTGCAGCAGCTCCACCCTCTAAGAGCCCAACCAGATGCCGGACGCGCTCCCTTTCTGGGACTTCCATTAATCGACACTGATGCTCAAAGTCCTGGAAGAAGCCCTCAATGTCACCAGCAGCCTCATTAAACTGCTTGAAGTCTTTGCGGGACACCCTGGGAAGTTCCCTCATGATGGGTGCTGGGGTTACAGTCTGTCTGGAACCTCTCGCGGCTTCCACAGCGAGCTGCTTATCCAGCAGTGCCATCTCCTCCATCCTGCGCTCCTTCTCTTTAGCTCCACGCATGACCTCCATCTTATATTCTATGGTGGTCTCCTCTCCCAGCAAGGCCATCTCCTCCTCGTACCACACAACCCATTGACTTTTTTGGGTATTTACCTCTGGCTCCCGTCTTTGCTCCCCTTGCTGTGGAAATTGTTCCTCGGTGCCATCTTGCAGGCAAGCGTTTTCCAATGCCTCAATTAGTTGCTCCTTAGAGAGTCCTTTGTAGCCGACACCTAATTCACGGGCCTTTGTTTGTAGGCTCACCACAGTCCAGTTCCTGTATCCTGAGGTTCTGGTTTCAGACGTTGATTGGCCGTTGTCCTCCATTTCTTCTGCTCTGATCCCGCCGCTGCCACCAGTTTGTGACGGGGTGTACATCAGAGCAAAGAGAGACAACAGGCCGAGGATGATCCAACAGGTTTACTAACAGGAATACAGGAACAGCACACGACAAGTCCAAATAAAACAGATTCGGGGCACCTCCCGATAATCCAAAGTGCCAGATCACGACGAAATAGTGCTCTTCAGAGTCCCAGAAATCCCACACAATCCACTGGACGGCGAGATCTGTCCGCAGAATCAGATCTCGCTCCCTTCCTCATCAAAACTCAGCTCCCAACTGCATTTAGAAACAGGAGTGTATTGTCTGAGCTCGTGGGCCCGCCCCTCAAAGGTAGGGGTCTATGCAATGGTTGGGCCCACTAGAAGATTCTAGAAGGTTGGCTCCGAGATGTCTACAGGTTTGTGTAGTTGGCGTTATCCACTGCTTACGAAACAATGAGAAGTTCCCCTGGCTGTGTGGACAAGAGATAATTGCATTATGGGCCCAGAGACACAGGAGATAGGGGGAAGGTATATTACAGCAAATACATTGAGAACGTAAAATACATCATGACAATACATAATCCCCCCTAATATGAGTCTATAGGATGGATACACACACACACACACACACCTAGAGTTATATAATATATTATACATAATCCCCCCTAATGTGAGTCTATAGGATGGATATACACACACACACACACACACACACACCTAGTTATATAATATATTATACATAATCCCCCCTCATGCACTCTCTTCTCTCTCACTGCACCGTCTCCTCTGCCCCCCAGCACTCCAGTCTCTCACCCCCATGAACTCTCGTCTCTGCCTCCCTGCTGTGTCACCCATGAACTCTCTTCTCTGCCCCGCACTCTGTCAGCCGTGCATGCTCTTCTCTGCCCCCCCTGCTCGCTCTCCCTTCTCACCCATGCAGCATGCTGTCTCTTCTCTGTGCTGTGATGATTGCAGTGTCCTATACAGAGCTCAGTGCTGTTGTTCGCTGCTGTCAGGTGACATCCCTGCTTCTGACTGTATTTAGAAGCGAGGAGCACGGGAGGCTGCATTCATCACAGAGACAGCGCACGGGGGAGGGGGGGTCACAGTTGCCCGGGCACCATACAACATAATGAGCTGAGGACACTGTTGGGAAAACAGCACTCACAGTGTCCTAGACAGAGAGGGCAACCCTGTGTTTGTCCAGCACATACAGGGCATAGATAGCATCGCACAGGGAGGGGGCGTGGCTCATCGCACTGTACCCGCCCAGCAGGGCGGCAACATGCAGTGGAAGATTTGCATGTCAACATGGTCCTGCCCATGTTGACATGAAATGACCGGAAGCAGCAAAATCGCGGCAGGAGCGGTCACATGACCACTCTGAGCTGGGGGAGAGGGGCTGACAGCAGGGCAGGTAAGTGCTCACCCCCATGTAGCCCAATAGTGTAAATAATAAAAAAAGCAAAATAAGCCAGATAACCCCTTTAATTATTTACCTAGGAGAGTACCATACATTTTGTAGTGGTTGTGCCTGGTATTACAGCTCACTCCCATTCATATTATAAGAACCGAACAGCACTTTGTGGTACAAATGCTACAAAATGTATAAAGATTATTTTTGTGCAGCCAAACATTACTTTTTAGTCTATGGTGCACTGTTATCAACCCTTATAAAATGCTTTATAAGTAGGGCATTTTTGTTGTAATCCCTTTGCTTCCACGCAGTAAATTAACACCTATACTAACCTTCAGTGCCAGCGCCATTCCAGCAGTGTTGGCCAATCAGCATTGGCTTCACATTCTCCTCCTTCAGGACAAATCAGACACACGAAACAAGTTTGAGAACAGTCGCACTACTGATTTTTGCTAGGAGAGCCAGTGCCGACACCACTGGACCAGCACCAGCAGCACTTTATAGGTATTATTATTTTACTAGAGGTAAACATAGGGATTGAGAAGGAGTTGTCTGAGTAGTGTACACTACTATGATAATAAGGCCGGGGTCACACGGGGACTACTGCGATCCTCGCATGACACTCGGCTCACGCTTACAGCACAGCGGGAGCCGAGTGTCATTGCGACTGAGGTGCGATCGGATCACAACTGCGGGGGGCGGGCCGGCATTGAGGAGGGGTGGGCCAGCAGTGAGGAGGAGAGGGAGAGATTTATCTCCCTCTCTCTTCCGTTGCCGGCTATTGCCATTCTCACTCTGCACTCACATTACACCGATGTAATGCGAGTGCAGTGCGATGTTTCTCTCGCCCCATAGACTTGAATGGGTACAAGAGAAAGAAGATCGCATTACACCCACAGCATGCTGTGACTGTTTTCTCGGTCCAATTAGGGCTGAGAGAATAATCGCTCATGGCTGCTGGCACATAGGCTAATATTGGTCCGAATAGAATGCAATGTTTTATCGCATTCCACTTACTTCGATTTTCATGCCGTGTGGCTTAGACCTTATGTGCAGCACCACCACTGATTTACTGTTACCAGTTGCGTAGTAGCTGCATGTAAGTGTGGCGCCTGTGAGTGTCAGGTGCCACAGGGTACTACATCTAACCCCGGATTCCTGGAAGACCAGTGCTGGTAACTAACACAACACACACACAAATACACGCCCTTGTCCCCAGACTGGGTAAGAGGCTAGAGATGGAACTGACACGTGGTCACCTATTGGCTGGGATGCATCCATTAGTCAGAAACCTTTGAGGACGAGGGGCTAGTCAGTGGAGTGAACAGACGATGGACATCTTGCAAAATAAAAAGTGAAAAGACACCAAGTCAGTCAGAAGTTGACGTGCTGACAGGAAAGTGTAACGTGACTACTGAGTGAAAAGGAGTATGGTTACCAGGGAAAGTACAGCGAGAGTACTCATTGGGCTGAGTACTGACTGGGTACGGAGCCCTAGTTCAGGAAGACGCTTTAGGCTCACCTGATAACAATCTACCCGATGAGGGGACCATCAAGGACCTTGCCAACATTAGAGTCTGGGGCACAGCAGCAGAGAGGGAACGGCGACAGAGGTCCGACCCAAGAGAGGTTCAAGCTGCCTGCCGTACGGGCCAGGATGGAGACAACAAGAGGGGGACCCCAAAAACTCTCCAAGCCACGTGGACCCACCAACTACTACAGGGTGCATGGAAGGAAAGCTCACCAGTTGACTACACCAGCACTGGAACAAAGGGAATACCGGATTGGTAAACACCAGCACAGACCGGGTAGCAGCAACTCCAAACTAGTGAGTAAAGCACAAGTTAAACCACAGCCCCTATGTTGTCTGAATTCTTCCTACACGTCTGCACTTAGATACTACTACCACCATCATCCTCCCCTGGGGCCTAGCTCTACTTGCGGAGAGCCATCACACCTAAGCTGCCCCATACCACCAGCCCCAGCAGTGAGAGACTTTGCAGCGGCGGCATTTCCCATATAGCTGCATACCGCAAGTGGCGTCATTGAAAAACTCTTTACTTTTATTTTTCCCTTGTACAAAGCCTCTTTTAAGCGACCCCCAGGGTCACGGAACTGGGCAACGGCCACCCAGTGAAATATCCCAGTACTATACAGCCCGGGACCGAGTAGCCCAAAGCCCTGGGGTGCGTCATAACCAGTGTACATGGATGTGAGCTGTTCTGCAGTGCCAATTGTACAAAGCTGTTCAATTCCACATTTCTACATTAGTACATTGAAAAAGTACTTGTCTACATTTTTTCCACGTTACACCTGCAAATTTAAATGTATTTTATTGGGTTTTATGTAATATATCACTGCTAAGAAGCAAGTTTTTGTGAAGTGTAAAAGGAAATGATACATGGTTTTCTAAATATTTTAAAAATATAAATCTGAAAATTGTGATGTGCATGTGTATTCAGCCTCCAGGAGTCAATACTTTGTTGGACCACCTTTCGCTGCAATTACTGCTGCAAGTCTTTTGGGGAATGTCTCTACCAGCTTTGCATACTGACTGACAATTTGCCCTTTCTTCTTTGCAAAATAGCTCTATCTCAGTGAGATTGGATGGAGAGGGTTTGAACAGCAATTGTCAATTCTTGTCCCAGATTCTCAATGGAATTTAGGTCTGGACTTTGACAAGGCCATACCCACACAAACACGCACACGCACAAGCACACACACACACACACACAAAAATATGCTTTGATCTAAACCATCCATTGCAGCTCTGGCAGTATGTTTAGGGTCATTGCCCTACTAGAAGAAGCCAGTCTCAACTCTTTTGCAGCCTCTTACAGATTATCCTCCAGGATTGCCCTGCATTTAGCTCCACCCATCTTCCTATTAACTCTGTCCATCTTTCCTGTCCCTGCTGAAGAAAAGCCTCCCCACAGCATGGTACTGTCACCACCTTGTTAGACGATGAGGATGATGTTTTCATGATGATGTGCAGTGTTAGTTTTTTGCCAGACATAGCGTTTTACCTTAGGCTTAAAAGTCCTACTTTAGTTTCATCTAGCCAGATGTACTTCTCTAATTACTAATGTATTTGTGGAGTATATGACTAAGAGTACAGCAGCGTTTTGGACACAGCATGTTTTCACTGCTTCCAAATCACTACATTGTACAGTACAAGCACAGTGAATGGGATTTATAGAAATCCCATGCCCACTGTGCTTTTTTCCAAAGTGTAAACTGACATGCGGCTTCTCGAGCTGCAGCTTGTCAGTTTATGCTTGTGGAGACGCGAGTGTCCGCAGCGCCCAGAATCCTGGTGGTGGACACAGAACTGTGCATTCTTCTGCATAGAACACTCTCCTCTCCACAGGAAAAGACATGCTGCGTCCAGAATGAAGTGTGTCCAGAATGTGGGCATGTAGCTTAATAGTTGTCCTGTGGAAAGATTCTCCCACCTGAGCTGTGGATCTCTGCAGCTTCTCCAGAGTCACCATCGGCCTCTTGGCTGCTTCTTTGATTAGTTCTATTCTTGCTTGGGATGTCAGTTTAGGTGGACAATCATATTTTGGTAGGTATGCAGTTGTGCCATACTCCTTCCACTGAAGTGAAAGGTGCTTCCTAAGATGTTCAGAACTTGAGCTATTTTTTTATAACCTAACCCTGGTTTTCTCTTCTCCACAGTCTTATTCCTGAGCTCTCCTGGTTGCTCGTTGCTTTTCATGATGCTGGTTGATCCCTAATGATCTCAAACAAATTTATGAGGTCTTCACAGAACAGCTGTAGTTATACTGAGAATAAATTACACACAGATAGACTCCATTTACTAATTACGGGATTTCTGGAGACAAATGGTCACTCAAGATTTTATTTCGGTGTATCAGTCTACAGGAGGTTCAATACAAAGGCAAACTTTTTAGATTTATATTTTTTAAATATTTAGATAACCATGTATCATTTCCTTTCCACTTCAAAAATACTTGTTACTTAGTGTTAGTATATCACATAAAATCCAAATAAAATAAATTTAAGTTTGTGGGTGTAATGTGAAAAAATATAGAAAGGGTACACCTTGTGGATATGAATACTTTTTCAATGCAGTGAACATTCATTGTTTTCATCTGGTCACAATCTGAGTTGGTAACAGCTAATCAGTGAAAGTGCAAAATCGGTCATCAATATCTTACTAGTGAACAACTACAGCGGCAAATTAAAGAGTAGCTAAACTTGTATTTTTAATCATTTTGGCCGGCAATGAAAAAAAAGAAACTTGGCAGATCACTTTATTAGGAGATTTGTCTTAATTCTTCTAAAACAAATTGCCTGTAAGTAGCTTCTAACCCCTACTTTTCTCCAGTGTATTTGCATCTGTATTGATATCAGAACATACTCATTTTACAGTAGTAGGTGAAGGGGGTTGTCTGCAGAAGAGTCTGGTGTTACTATGTTTAACTGCAGACTTGTGAATACGCCCAGCGAACAAACTGTGCACTGCGAGGATTTGTCGGTGTCTGTAGTCAAGTATGTAGTATTATTATTATTTATTATTATTATTATTATTATTTATTATTATAGCACCATTTATTCCATGGCGCTTTACAAGTGAAAGAGGGTATACGTACAACAATCATTAACAGTACAAAACAGACTGGTATAGGAGGAGAGGACTCTGCACGCGAGGGCTCACAGTCTACAGGGAATGGGTGATGGTACAATAGGTGAGGACAGAGCTGGTTGCGCAGTGGTGTACTGGACTGAGGGCTATTGTAGGTTGTAGGCTTGTTGGAAGAGATGGGTCTTGAGGGTCCTCTTGAAGCTTTTCACGGTAGGAGAGAGGCTGATATGCTGAGGTAGAGCGTTCCAGAGTATGGGGGAGGCACGGGAGAAATCTTGTACGCGATTGTGGGAAGAGGAGATAAGAGAGGAGTAGAGAAGGAGATCTTGTGAGGATCTGAGGTTGCGTGCAGGTAGGTACTGGGAGACTAGGTCACAGATGTAAGGAGGAGACAGGTTGTGGATGGCTTTGTATGTTATGGTTAATGTTTTGAACTGCAGTCGTTGGGCAATGGGAAGCCAGTTTGATTGGCAGAGTGGCAAGGCTGGGGAATAGCGAGGGGAGGGGTGGATTAAGCGGGCCACAGAGTTTAGGATAGATTGGAGGGGTGCAAGAGTGTTGGAAGGGAGGCCAGCGAGCAGGAGGTTGCAGTAGTCGAGTCGTATGCGTACTCTCCACCTGAACCCAACTAGTGGATGTGGCCTCCCTAAAAATAGTTGTATTGAGCGAGGCTGCACCCACTAGTCGGGTTATTTTCAACCCCTGTAATTAATTAATGTATTTATCTATGCTTGAAAAACACGTATTGTCATCCTGATAGCACAAATGGACATACAAACCGTACACGGATGATACACTGACCCAAAACACTGATTACACTAGTTACCATTTTTTCATGTAAGTTTCATAACTCTCCATGCAGGATAAAATTATTACAAATATGGGTTTTTCTTTATGTAATATATATATTTAGGTATTCTTTTTTTAATAAATCTTACAAAAAGACCAAAAATGTTGAAAGCAAAAAAAAAAAACAGGTTCACTCTTTCATGTGTAATAAATAATGTTTTCTAACTCAATAAATTTCTTACTTCTATGCCTCTAGATTTTTTTTCTATTTGTTCTCATTACATGGATAGTTAGATATCAAATATGTTATTTTAAGTAAAACATCTAAAATGCATTGATCTATCGTATATTTAGGCTGTGTGCATATGTTGCGTTTTTATCGTGGTTTTGTTTTTATGCGTTTTTCAGTGCAGATTTGTCACAAACCAGAAGGGAATCCTGATGCCAGCAAAGTCAATGAGAATGCTAAAGTGTCATGCACACATTGCTTATCTGTGAGTTGCAGATTTGGTGCAGAAAATAGACTGCAGTTTGTCAATTCTTTCAGCATTTTTGCAGTGTTTTTTCATCCATTGACTTCAATTAAGTCAGTCAAAAACACTATAAAAACGCAGGTATAAAAATGTTCGACTGGTAAATACTGTAGAGATAGATAATAAAACCTTATTTGGCCTCAATGTGAAAATGAGTGTGAAATGCCCACCAGGGGCATCCCAGGAGCACATTCATATGGTAATTATTCTCCTGCATTGGTTACAGGTGTCATAAGCATATTATATTAGTAATGCTAATTTCACATGTCTCGTAATCATCCTTTAGAACGGAGCCAGCAGCAATTTTGAAAAAATTGATTTCTGCAGGATCCATTTTTTTTAACATGGGGGTCTATGGAAAATGGATCCGTTAACGGATTGCAAATTATCCATCCGTTTTTCTTTCATTTCTGAAGGATCCGTTTTTGCTTACTGGAACAGTCTCAAATGGAAAATAAATAGCAATCCGTTTATGGATCTGCAGCGCCCCACAGAGCAGGTGTTTTAGCCTACTTGTCGCCAGGCCAGGGGTGCATATCCTCTGCATCGTCACAGGGTGGCTTGACCCGGTTCCGTTGCCCCAAGGCGTACAGTTAGGGAAGGATGGCGGTGGACGGGAGACAGGAATGGAGGACGGGGGTGGTAGTGATGATTAGGAAAGTCTTTTTAGGATGATCGTAACGCCACTGTGGTACATATATATATATATATATACATACACAGTACAGACCAAAAGTTTGGACACACCTTCTCATCTCTAGAATAACTATTAAGAGGAGACTTTGTGCAACAGGCCTTCATGGTAAAATAGCTGCTAGGAAACTACTGCTAAGGACAGACAACAAGTAGAAGAGACTTGTTTGGGCTAAAGAACACAAGGAATGGACATTAGACCAGTGGAAATCTGTGCTTTGGTCTGATGGGTCCAAATTTGAGATTTTTGGTTCCAACCATCGTGTCTTTGTAGAAAAGGTGAACGGATGGACCATACATGGCTGGTTCCCACCGTGAAGCATGGAGGAGGAGGTGTGATGATGTGGGGGTGCTTTGCTGGTGACACTGTTGGGGATTTATTCAAAAATGAAGGCATACTAAACCAGCATGGATACCACAGCATCTTGCAGCGGCATGCTATTCCATCCGGTTTGCGTTTAGTTGGACCTTCGTTTATTTTTCAACAGGACAATGACCCCAAACACACCTCCAGGCTGTGTAAGGGCTATTTGACTAAGAAGGAGAGTGATGGGGTGCTACGCCAGATGACTTGGCCTCCACAGTCACCAGACCTGAACCCAATCGAGATGGTTTGGGGTGAGCTGGACCACAGAGTGAAGGCAAAAGTGCGAACAAGTGCTAAGCATGTCTGGGAACTCCTTCAAGACTGTTGGAAGACCATTTCCGGTGACTACTTCTTGAAGCTCATCAAGAGAATGCCAAGAGTGTGCAAAGCAGTAATCAAAGCAAAAGGTGGCTACTTTTAAGAACATAGAATATAAGACATATTTTCAGTTGTTTCACACATTTTTAAGTATTTCATTCCACATGTTTTAATTCATAGTTTTGATGCTTTCAATGTGAATCTACAACTTTTAGAGCCATGAAAATAAAGAAAACTCTTTGAATGAGAAGGTGTGTCTAAACTTTTGGTCTGTACTTCCTACACATACACACACACACATATATATATATATATATATATATATATATATATATATATATATATATATATATATGTGCATGTGTATGTGCAGCTCTGGCAAAAATTAGAGACCACTTCCAAATTTTCAGTTTTTCTGATTTTTTTCGTTATAGGTATATTTCATTTGTTCTTTTATTCTAAAAACTACTGACAACAAGTCTCCAAATTTCCAAGCAAAAAATGTCATATTTATTTTCTGAAAATACTAGTGGACAGAATAAAACAAAAATACACCTATAGAGAGAAAAATCAGAAAAAAAGAAAATTTTGCAGTGGTCTCTTAATTTTTATATATATATATATATATATATATATATATATATATATATATATATAAAAAATATGATGTACACAATATGTATTTGTATAAACATAAATAATTTAAAAAAATAACGGGGCGCACCGCAGTATTTTTGATTCTTAGCGCAGATTAAGCGAACGGCTATGGGCTGCCACCACCAATGCCTGGCATTACCTTGGCTGGCAATCAAAACAGAGGGAAGCCCATTCATTTTTTTTTAACTATTTAAAAAAAATATTTAAAAATAAATGCGTGGGCTCTCGCCGTATTTTGATTGCCTGTCAGATAAAGCCAGGCAGCTGGGGTCTGGGATTCTCCGCAGCCGCGCCTGGAAATGGCGCATTGTTTCTTAGCACCATTTCCAGGCACTTTACCACACTCTTCCAGTGGCCCTGGTGGCGGTGGCACACTTGGTAATAAAGGTGTTAATACCAGCTTTAGATTCTCAGATGGTACTAAGCCCGAAATTCATGGTGACGTACCAAATTAGATATGGCGACCATCAATTTTTAGTAAACGGTAAAAAAACCCAAAGCACAACACAGAGAATTTTTTTTTTATTAGAAATAAAACAAAAAATCATTTAGACACTCCATCTTTATTATAAAAAAATCCTTAGTCTGACGTAATCCACAGGGACAGCAATGTCAACTCTGCTTCATCACTCTGTACAGACACAGTCTATACAAAGTGAGAAGCAGTACATCACTCTGTACAGAGTGAGAAGCAGGCTGACCTGACAGTGAGGGTATGATTGCACTTGCGTCTCGCATTGCATCACCCCGCAAAGCCTGACACTCTCCTGACAAGAGCGACTCAGCTGAATGGAAATACGTGCAGCTGACCGCTTCTTTCAGAAGATTGTACGTCGTGATGCGACACTTGCAAAGTGACAATCAAAGTTCAGTTAACAGGACTTTTGATAACGTCATAGTCATGTGACCAGTCTGTAACCAGCGAGGTAATACAAAAATCACACCTGACTGGTCACATGGCCATGACGATACGGAAGGTCCTTTAGGCAGTGCTGGTTACTGGGAGGACACAGCAATGATTGGACTCGGAGGCAGAAGCGGCCAGGAGACAGAATCTGCAGTCGCGGGACCTGTAAGTATAATGACAATGTTTATTATTAACTATATTATTTATTTTACAGACCACCCCGCCCCATTCCATAACTGTTCAGGATCGGACGCAAGTTCGCATTTAGAAGTTGGAGTGTTTTTTTTTTAGATTTGGCTATTTTAGGAGGATATCTGTTTGTGCAGGTAACTATTACTCTGCAGAATTATTAGGCAATTTAATAAAAACCAAATATATTCCCATCTCACTTGTTTAGTTTCACCAGGTAAGCCAATATAACTGCACAAAATTTAGAAATAAACATTTCTGACATGCAAAAACAAAACCCCAAAAAATTAGTGACCAATGTAGCCACCTTTCTTTATGATGATACTCAACAGCCTACCATCCATAGATTCTGTCAGTTGCTTGATCTGTTTATGATCAACATTGCATGCAGCAGCCACCACAGCCTCACAGACACTGTTTCGAGAGGTGTACTGTTTTGCCTCCCTGTAGATCTCACATTTTATGAGGGACCACAGGTTCTCTATGGGATTCAGATCAGGTGAACAAGGGGGCCATGTCATTATTTTTTCATCTTTTAGACCTTTACTGGCCTGCCACGCTGTGGAGTAGTTGGATGCATGTGATGGAGCATTGTCCTACATGAAAATCACGTTTTTCTTGAATGATACCGACTTCTTCCTATACCACTGCTTGAAGACGATGCCAACCAGAATCTGGCAGTAGGTCTGGGAGTTGAGCTTCACTCCATCCTCAACCCGAAAAGTTCCCACAAGTTCATCTTTGATGATACCAGCCCATACCAGTACCCCACCTTCACCTTGCTGGCATCTGAGTCGGAGTGGAGCTCTCTGCCCTTTACTGATCCAGCCTCTGGCCCATTCATTTGGCCCATCAAGAGTCACTCTCATTTCATCAGTACATAAAACCTTTGAAAAATCAGTCTTAAGATATTTCTTGGCCCAGTCTTGACGTTTTATTTTATGTTTCTTGTTCAAAGGTGGTCGTTTTTCAGCCTTCCTTACCTTGGCCATGTCTCTGAGTAAGGCACACCTTGTGCTTTTTGATACACTAGTAACGTTGGAGCTCTAAAATATGGCCAAACTGGTGGCAAATGGCATCTTGGCAGCTTCACGCTTGATTTTCCTCAAGTCATGGGCAGTTATTTTGCGCTGTTTTGCCCAACACGCTTCTTGCGACCCTGTTGGCTATTTAAAATGAAACGCTTGATTGTTCGGTGATCACGCTTCAAAAGTTTGTCAATTTCAAGACTGCTGCATCCCTCTGCAAGACATCTCCCAATTTTGGACTTTTCAGAGCCCATCAAATCTCTCTTCTGACCCATTTTGCCAAAGGAAAGGAAGTTGCCTAAAAATTAAGCACACCTTATATAGGGTGTTGATGTCATTACACCACACCCCTCCTCATTACAGAGATGCACATCACCTGATTTACTCAATTGGTAGTTGGCTCTCAAGCCTATACAGCTTGGAGTAGGACAACATGTATAAAAAGTGTCATGTGATCAAAATACTCATTTGCCTAGTAATTCTGCACACAGTGTGTGTGTGTGTGTGTGTGTGTGTGTATATATATATTTTTCATCTTTTACATTAGAAATATTTTTTTAATGTGTGAACGGATTCACGGATATTTACCACTTGGCATCAAGAATTCTGCAAGATGCTCCTCACAAGCTCAATACAAACTTCCTGTTTTTTATTTATTTTTTAACTTAATCACAAGAAATGAAACAGCAAATCTCCATATGAATTTTCTCAAGTTGAAGGCTGCAAAACCACAAATCAACGCTTATGGAAATAAGGAGTAAAGAAACACATATGAAAAAAATAAGAATTTGTGATCAGCCTCAGATTCCACAAAGTACCCGCCTTTTACTTTGATAACAGTTTTAGGCTACATGCGCATGCTACATTTTTTGCTGCGTTTTTGGGTGCAGTTTTGTCAGCAAGTTCTGACTTTTGACTTCCCAGCAAAGTCTATCAGAATTCAGATTAGCTGTGCACACGTTGCAGTTTTTTTGTCTGCAGTTTATTTGTCAAAACTGTCTGACAAAAGAGAAGCAGCATGCTCATTCTTCTTTTGTTTTCCTTGCGTTTTTGTCACAGAAAACGCAGGTGACCTACATTGTTACAGGATAAATTAATTCTCTCTCTCTCTCCAAGCGCTTCCCACTCACCAATCACCAGTGCGGCACAGCTGTCACACTGCCCCTCTCATTCTTCTTTCGGAGCAGCTCATTGGGCTCATACATATTCACTGTTTCCCCCGACCACCGATGTATGTGAATGGTTGCAGTCAGATGTGCCCCCACGTTGAGTGATAGCTATCTGACTGCAGCCAGTCACAGACGCTGGTGGGCGGATCTATATTGTACAGTAAAATAAATAAAGCATATAAAAAAAACTGCATGCAGTTCCCCCAATTTTGATACCCAGTCAAGATAAAGCCCCACAGCTGGTATTCTCAGACTGGGGAGGCCTATGGTTATTAGGCTCTCCCCAGCCTAAAAATATCAGTCAGCAGCCGCCTGGAATCACCGCATCCATTAGATGCAACAGACCCAGCACTTTACCCAGCTCTTCCCGACTGCCCTGGTGAGGTGGCAATTAGGGTAATAAGGAGCTAATTGCAGCTCATAGCTTCCACAAAGTCCTAGATGAGACATCAATGAGACACCCCCCATCATTAATCTGTATTTGAAAGTAAATAAACACAAACACCCCAAAAATCCTTTATTTGAAATAAAAGACAAAATAGCCACCCTCTTTCACCACTTTATTAACCCCCCATATACCCTTTCCAGGTCTGACATAAACCACACGAGGTCTTTTCGAAGCTTCCAGTACTGCTACATCTGACGCTCACAGCGAGTGCCATAGAACATGACTGCCTGCTGTGAGCTCCACGTTGCAACTGAAGTGAGCCGCATGGTTAGCGGTGACGTCACTCAGGTTAGCAAATCACCCGAGTGACTAACGTCACTCGGGGGATTTGTGGTCACAAAAGGAGTCAACCTGTGACTGCAAATCAGGCCGTCACTGAAGTGAGCTACAGGTGGAGGACTCAATTGAGTGATCTCACAACTGATCATGCAGCTCACTTCAGCCACGGCCTGAACCTCACAGCAGTGAACCCGTGACATCACTGTCGCGACACATGCTGTACTGCGGGGCTTGCAGCTGTGATGTCAGAGGTTCATCCGAGTTCATTCTGATCGCGCAGCTCTGTCTGCACTCACAGCGGGCAGTCATGCTCTATGACGCTTGCTGTGACAGGACAGGGATGTTGCAAAGCTGAATCGCCGTGTTACTTCATGTGGATTACTTCGGACCTGCAGGGGAGTCTGGGGGTTAATAAAATGGTGAAAGAGGGTGCTTTTTGTATTTTTTTACAAATATAAGATTTTTGGTGAGTTTGTGTTTATTTACTTTCACTTACAGATTAGTGATGGGGCAGGGTCTCATAGACGACTGCCATCACTAATCTAGGACTTACTTGCAGCTGTGGGCTGCCATTAACTCCTTATTGCCTCAATTGCCAATGCACCAGGGCAACGGGAAGAGCTGGGTCCAGCGATAGAATTGGCGCACCTTATGGATGCGCCACATATGGGGGGCTGTGGGCAGCTATTATTAGGCTGGAAAGGGCCAAAAAACGATGCTCTTCCCACCCTAATAATATCAGTTCCCAGTTGTCTTGTACTTTGACTGGTTTTAAAAAAGTCAAATACGGTAATTTAAAAAAAAAAAATAAATCATGGGATCCCCTCTATTTTTCAGAACCAGCCAAGGTATAGCAGACAGCTGAGGGTTCCAGCCTGCAGCTGCTGCTGTTCATGTGCTGGTTCTGAAAAAAGAGGGGCACCTCACGTAATTTTTTTTACCCCCCCCCAAAAATTAAAAAAACAGCTGGCCAAGATAGCTATCTTTTTATCAATCTATTCTGTTATTTCTTTCTCTCTGTTCTTTCTTATTATCTATTCTATATATTCTATCTATTCTATATGTTCTACCTATCTTTTCTTTCTAGCTATTTTTTCTATCTATCCATCTATTCTAGCTATATATCAATTATCCTATCCTATCATATTTTGATTCTTGCTTAAAAACGCATTAACAAAAACACGGAAAAAACACACCATTATTACAATTGGTTTTGTTACATTTCCAGGCTGTCTTTGACATGGTACAGTTTTGGTTGCAGTTGAAACTGCAGCGTGTGCATATAGCCTTACACAACCCTAGCATTCTCTCAAGAAGCTTCTTAAGGTCAAATGGATCCAAATGAGTTCAAACGGTTCAAAAGAGTTCCAAGAGATGCTGAGCACTTGTTGGCTGCTTTTCCTTAACTCTGCAGTCTAACGCATCAAACCATCTTAATTGGGTTTACGTCTGATGATTGTGGCGGCCATGCCATCTAACGCAGCAGTTCATACCTCTCCTTATTGGTCTCATCGCCGTTATGTAGCCTGGAGGTGTGTCAGTGTTGTAATCAGATAGGACAGCGAACCAGGTGGAATTCCATGTCATTGCAGTATGATGTCGTAACCATGCTTGGTAAGTGTTCTTTGAATTAACAATAAATCAGCAACAGTGTCACCAGTAATGCACCCCCACACCTCCTCCCCCTACGTGCTATACATTGAGCACCTCACATGTAGAAACCATCAGCTAACCATTATTCAATCTAAAGACAAATGTCAATTGGTACCAAAAATCTAAAATTTTGAATTTGACCACAGTACACACTTCCACTCATCTAATTCCAAACCTCATGTGCCTGGCCCAAACAAGTCTCGTCATCTTGTCTACAGTCCCCAGTATAACTTGTTTGTCATTACAACTATTTGACCATAAAGTCCTACTTGCAGTCTCCTCTATACATTTTATGTTGAGATGTGTCTGATACTTGGTGTCCTTGCATCATTTATAAGAGTTGTTATCTGAGATCTTGTCGATTTGTGGTGTCTTACGCTGGTAGCTATAAAGAACTTATCCTCTGCAGCAGAAGAAATTCTTGGTCTTCTTTTCCTGGCACAGTGCTCATATTAGACATTTTCATCATAGTGATTGATGGTTCTCATGACTACACTTAAGGATATCATCAAGGTTCTAGCAATTTTCCAGACTGACTAACCACCATTTCTTAAAATAATGATGGACTGGAATTTCTCTGTACTTAGTTGGGTAAAACTCACTTAGTTTGCAAAAACTTTCTGAAAGCTGATGATTACACAAAAGACTTCTTGACGAGGTATACCTATTCATAGGAGACCATTTAAGGTGACTAGCTGATGGAACTACTGGAATGCCAAAGGGACTAAAAGTGGTCATCAGAGTAAAATGGGGGCACTTTGATTAAACTAAGATTTAACAAATATTGTAGTTTGGTTTACAGATGTTCCTTTACTACTTGTTTTCATTTGTGTTCCTCTGTGGATTTGCTGCCCTTAGTCTGAATATAAAATGTGTTCATGCCATTAAGAACAAGGAAAACGATTGCATGCACAGGTGTGTCCATACTGTTGACCAGTGCTGTATGCCTATATAGAATATGGAAGAATGCCATTGGTCAGTGTTCAGTCACATGACCAGTGCCACCTGTGCTGCCAGGGCAATTTGAATGGTAGTGACAGTTGGATTTGACTAGCGACGGTAGAGGAGATGTCTGCCAACCCTGCACGGAATGCGAATATGGAGGTGAATGAAGACAGAGGACGACGGAGTAAGAGAAAGAGGACGGATGTCTTCTTAATCTCATCAGATGAAGAAAAGAAGATATCCAAGAAGAGGAGCCAAGGGAGGAAGAAGAGAAAGATAACATCCAGATCAGCAGAGAAGACGTCTTCCAATCTCAAGATGGATCAAATGGATGAAGAAAAGAGAAAATGTGCCAAGAAAAGACGTCACAGCCTGATGTCTTCAGGTGAAAAAGAGCCATTGCACAAGAGAGCTAAAGGCCTTCTGAAGACAGAAGACCAGCAGAAGGACCAGAGTGACTCAGGTACACTTTATATTTATACACACATATGGATTACACATATGGATTATGCTATTTCCTAAGCCATGTGGGGTTTCTTTTTACCTATTTTACAACCATGTCCCATTATTTACATTCTTTAGTCACTATAGCCATGTTTTGTTGTGGACTGGGGTGAGCTTTATTTTTAATAATGCCATTGTGGTTTATATACTCAGCCTAAATGCCATGAAAATTTTGCACAACCCATAGGTTGTAATGGAAGGACAAAGATGGAAGACACGGGGACATTGATAGGTGCCCAGATTAGCATTCTCACCAATGCTCACTATTTTTGGAGTACAACTTTGCATATGTCAGGATACTGTAGCTGGTGGTACACAGTCAGGACCTGCACAATCAATAGGGTGGATAGATCTGTCACATCTGAAACTTTGCATGTAGATCTCTATGGACTAATGATATGTTTATAAATCTTGTGTAAAAAATACTTTACATCATTTGTACAAATGTGTAAAATAGTGTATCATGTCAAATCAATTAAAATGGCTCTTTTAAGCGGATCTGTTACCAGTTCAAAAATGTCCAGTTTTTGGTCTTATTTTATTCCCGCTGCTCCCCTCAGTATTACACTTTTAGGTTTTTTTATTTTTAAATCTACCATTCCAGAGAAATGGGCCTTTTTATTTCGTGCTAGTTTTTATGCTTTTTTTAAAAGGGGCATGGCACACAGGATTCTCTTGAGACTGCTTTACTGCCCTCTTGAAAAAGTCCATACAAATTAGTGCTGAATAGAAAGGCTCACATCTCTGGAATGGAACCGTTAATTGGATTTAGAAAAAGAAAGAAAAAGAAAACCCAGAATACTGAGGAAAATAAAAGTAAAAAACTGGTCATTTTTTACCTGGTGCTAAGTCCCATTCAAAATGTTATTCCCATGATGGCAATATTTTTTATAAAGCACAGTGTCTGCGTAATTATTGTTAATATACAGTACCACCGAAAAATAAAGGGTTTTTTTGTACCTTTGTGTCTTTATTTTATGTCCATCTGCCCCTCTGTGCATTGAGTTTCACAGAGCTGAATGTGTGATCCTATTCAGGTCTCCTATACTACATTTCTTAGCAGCACCCTGCTTCTCCTCCGTGCTGCATGCCCTTCTCTCTGATTTATGGATGTTTCCCGATAGAGATAACTAGATGTTAAACCGGACAATTATTATTTATATGCATGGGTTGACCATTGATAGTTTTCAATGTAGTGACTATGACCCACTATTTGACTGATATTCATTAATATTTATGTGTTGGCTCAAGGTGATCTTCAGAGCATTATAGCAGACCTGAGCATAGACTAGCTGAGGTGTGCAACAATACAGCTATCCGAGCAATAACAGTTTTGTGTCTGGGGGATGTTTTATTAGACAGGGTTTTGTGTGCATCTGTTTTTTTATGAGCTATACAAGGTCATTTGGTAAGAAAGCAGCTGATTACAGTCAGATTTTCATCATGACATCGCTGAACTGAGTGACAACCCGGCAGTATTATTTTTTCATAGACAGGGTCATTAGGTGCACCTGAGCATGCAAAACCAACAACTTTAGAGGTGCTGAAGGATGGATCCAGAGACAACTTAGGGGGTAGAAGTTGCAAATCAATCCAAATTAAATAATGATAAATTCTGTAGGGAAACAGAGTGCACTAGACAATAGGATAATATCTTTATAAAAAGATACAATAGATCCATGGAATATGGTCCCCTGAGCAGGTTGTATAGGCACAGCGCCTGTAAAAGCTCAATAACGGTTGCTGCTTCCCCATGGTTGGGGGATGAACTCCACCAGGAAGCTTCTTTTTTTTTTTAAATTCTTTATTTTTAAATGGAAACCTTCAACATGACTTAATACAATTCTTAGGCTATGTGCGCACGTGTGCGTATTGTATGCAGTTACGCTGCGTCCTGCGTCCCCAGCACAATCTATAAAGATTGTGCATGAGACGTGCGCACGTGGCGTATTAGAACGCAGCGATTCAGCTGCTGCTCGAAGCGTGCGTTCTAAGAAGTGACATGACACTTCTTTCGTGCGCTTTGCATGCTGTCTATAGGGAGAGACACCATGCAGAGCGCACGAATTCTGCAGGCACCAGGCGCTTCAGAACGGAGCTTTTCAGCTGCGCTCTGAAGCGGACCTTTGGTGTGCGGTGCAGAGCGCACACGTGCGCACATAGCCGTAAGACCAAATCGGCCATTTTGCCATACATTCAATGCTCCATGGATAAGGTATATAACAGAAATTACAAACTTTTATCTTGCTAGACAACACTCCTGCATATACTTCATCCTAGGTTCCTGATAAATCTAGGTTCCAACCAATTTTTTCATAATTTAGATTCACATTAAAACAGATAATATAGCAACTCACAAATATAAGTAATAAGAGAAAGAAAGAACAGAGAGAAAAGAAGAAGAAAAGCATAAAGAGTATAAGAAGAATAGGAAAGTGGGGAGACGGGTGGGGGGGAGGGGAAGGATGGGCAGAGGTAAGGAAAAGGGGGGTGGGAGTAGGGGGGGGGAGCCCGACTAAGTATCGCAGTCTGCGCTATCATCAGCAACCACGTCACCCCCCACCAGAGCACCATAGTCCTCAGAATGCTGAAAGTCCAACACTTCCTGCCACGTGGCCCAAAATTTCTCATATGACTCATGCAGTGATGAAGTTAGATCCTCCATGTACATGAGGTCATTGACCTTATTGATCCATTGAACCAACGTGGGAGTTGTTATGCTCCTCCATCTTTCTGGAATGCATACTCTCGCAGCCATAATGAGGAATTTCCTCAAAGAGTTCTTGTAGGTTTTTTCAGGAATCCCGCAGTGATGCAACAGGGCAGCAGCAGGTCCCAACTCCTCATCCTTGCCAGTAACCAGGCGAATGGTGTCGGACACTCTCTTCCAGAAGGGCCGGATCGCCTCGCACCCCCAGAACACATGTAAAATGTTGCCCTCTGCTGTACCACATCTCCAGCATGTGGGGTCCACCATTGGGAACATAGCATGTAACTTAGAAAGTACTCTGTACCATCTGGATAACAGTTTATAGCTAGCCTCCTGAAACCTGGAGCTGATAGAAGATGTGTGTGCCAATCTGAAGACCCGATCCCACTGTGTTTGTGTCAGCTGGATTACCAAATCCCATTCCCATTGTAAAACAAAAGGGGGAAGTTGTTGGTCGGGGGACAAAATACTACTGAAAGCGAATGTCGTATTGTGCCTGATCCCATACAAATTTGTTCAAACTGTGTCTTAGGTCGTTAAAAGTGGGCCCTGGCTGGGAGACTATTGAAAAAATGCACCAGTTGTAAGCATCTCCATTGGCCAAGTGGAATGGGATCCTGTCTAGCCGCTAAACCTTCTACCGATGGCCAGGTATCCCGGGTTCCAAAGTCTTCCACCAGATCCACCCCGCCCCGAACCCATCACTGAAAAACTGGATCCATTCTACCTGGTTCAAAAGAAGGATGGCTCAAGATCGGTGTCAGGCTCGATTGCATGGGTATCATTTCCGATTGCACCCTCCCAGTATTGCAGTATGTCCCGTTTGACCCGATGGTTGCATGTGCTTTCAATCTTGCAGGGACCTCCGAGAGCACCCACGGTAATTTGTTAAGGGGTATTGGGAAAAAGGACTGCTCTATTTGTATCCACGCCTTCTGAGACCCGTTCCTGCACCAGTCAATCATTCTAGTAAGATGGCCAGCTAAGTGACATCTTCTTATATCTGGCAGCCCAATCCCCCCACTACACTTGGTCCTGTGTAAAATAGCTCTTTTTATGCGAGCTGATTTACCTCCCCAGATGAACAAGGACTGGATGGACTCCAGAGATTTAAAGAATCACGACGGTATTTTAACAGGGAGTGCCTGCAACAGGTATAGGATTCTGGGTAGGACATTCATTTTCCATATCTGGCATCTGCCAAACCAAGAAAAAAGTGATATCCCCCATCTGTCACAATCTTTCCTATTAGTAGAGAGCAGAGATGGGAAATTCTGAGAGTAAAGTAGACCCAGGCCACTAGTCAGTCGTACCCCCAGGTAGTTTAGAGATTGGGCTGCCCATCGGAAGCTAAATGATGCTTTCAGCTCTTCCACTTCTTTGGATGAAAGGTTTATGTTAAGAGCCTCAGATTTTGTAAAATTTATCTTGAAATTTGGTAGGCTGGAGTATCTCTGAAATGCCCTCATTAAGTTGGGGAGTGAAATCCTGAGAGCAGACACGAAGAACAGGAGATCGTCCGCGTATGCAGCTACTTTATGCATTGCTTGGCTACCCCAACCCCCGCAATATCTGAGTTGGCTCGTACGTGTCTGAGGAAGGGTTCTAGCGTCAGGGTGAAGATTAGCGGAGACAAAGGACACCCTTGACGGGTGCCATTAGATATTTTAAATGGGTCAGACAGAATCCCATTCACCCGGACTCTTGCAGAGGGTACCGAGTATAAAGACATAATCCAACCCATCATACCACTTCCCAACCCCAGACAACCAAGCGTGGCTTCCATAAAAGTCCAATCCACTCTGTTGAAAGCTTTTTCGGCATCGGTTGACAGCAGCATGGATGGGAGACTCCCATTTTTAGCTTTATTTATCAAATTAATGGCCTTAACTGTATTATCCCGTACCGCACTGCCCGCCATAGATCCCGCCTGGTCCGGGTGGATTTGAGAAAGAAGAGGTGCTAGCCTGTTTGCTAGGATCTTAGAAAATAGTTTTGTGTCTACATTCAGCAAGGATATCGGGCGATAACTGGCACATTGTGTTGGATCTTTCCCTGCCTTTGGTAATACCGTGATGTGTGCTCTCAACGAGTCTGCATTGGGAGTTGAGCCCTCTGAAGCCCTAGAATTAAATGCTGACAAGAGGTGCGGAGATATTATCTCTTTAAGTTTTTTATAGTATACCAAGGGGAGGTGATCCGGTCCTGGCGCCTTTCCCGATTTGGACGACATAATTGCGCCCACTAGTTCTTGATTTGAAATTGGAGTTTCCAACGCAGCTATCTCAGAGTCCTCCAACGTCAGCATTTTTGCTTCTCTGAGGTACTCTAAAATTTTTCCTTTAAGAGATGGTTTTGACATTGCGGGGTAATTTGTCTCTAAATTATATAAGGACGCATAGAATTTTTGGAACGTCTCAGCTAAAGTGCTCTCGCTAATGTCCTGCTGCACTTGTTCCCTTTGCCTTGCTGTTCAGTAATTTCCGCAGTTCGTCCGGAACTTTGAATAAGGAACCCCCCACTTCCGCCGAGGGCATCTGCTTATGTTTTGTCTCCAAATCTCTCAGCTGTGATAGCAACCTGTTGACCTCCAATTCCCTCTCCGTCTTTCTTCTTGCCCCTTGCTGTATCAGCACCCCCCCAAATGACACACTTGTGGGCCTCCCAAACCGTTGTTGGTGAAGTATCCCCACCCGTGTTCATCGTAAAGTATTCTATCAAAGAGTTCTCTACTGTCTGCAGGCATTCGGGATCCTCCAGCAAGGACGTGTTCAGCTGCCACTGCTGTGGAATCGGAGACTGCAGCAAAGCAGACACCGTGCAAAGTGCATGATCAGAGAAAGTTATGTTATCTATCTGGGCTTTTGAGATCCTTTCAAGGTCTTTATGTTTTATAAAAAAAAGTAATCCAGTCTGGAGTAAACTTCATGCGCATTTAAATAAAAAGAGTAGTCCTTATCAGACGGGTGCAATAGTCTTCATGTGTCCACAAGCTGCTGTTCATGTAACATGCATCGCAGCCTGCGGAGAGCTGAAATAGGATGTACAGAAGCGCCTGATGAAGTGTCCTGAGCTGGGTAATATTGAAATGCACCCCCTAGTATGAGTGTCCCTTCCAAAAAATCCTCCATTGTTTTCATAAATCCAGACAGGGTGTCAATTTGCCCTATAGATACCAAAGTGTAGATATGCGTGGCGATCCTGCCCTTCACCATCAGTAGTGTTCCCGTGTCTTCACTGTGAGAATCCATGAACTCCCAAGGAATTGAGCGAGAGATGAGGATGCTAGTTCATCGGGACTTCGGGTCTGGTGAGAAACTATGGTATGCCTCAGGGAACCAGCGTGATGTCAGCTTGAATGGTTTGTGTTTGAACAAATGCGTTTCTTGCAGGAAAGCAATTTGGACCCCATTTTTTTTAACGAATTTGTCAAGATAGACCTCTTACCCAGACTATGTAATCCTTTCACATTTAGTGTCCCATATTTCACCTCCGAGATCCCTGATTTATGCATAATTGTATCAAAAACTATGGTTAACCCCCGCACAAAAGAGGACGGGATATGGGAGAAAGGGTTAGGGGCTGGATGAGGAGAAGGGGCCAGGAATGTCAAGAAAAAGAGAGAAGGGTTCAGACCCTACAGGAAGGAGAAAAGCAGAAAAAAGAAAGAAACAAAGAAAGAGAAAAAGAGAGTGGACTAGAAAAAGAGAACGTTAAGAATTAAAGGGTGCTTTACACGCTGCAACATCGCTAGCGATCTTGTTAGCGATGTAACACGCCAGATTGCACATACAATTTCCCGAGATCGCACATATGACCGCCGCTGAAAAAAAATGACCTATGTGCGATCTCGGCAAATCTTATCTGCGATCTGGCAGCTAAGTCTTGTAAGTGGGAGCAAAAAACTAGGGTACGCATCATTTTTAATGTAGGCATAAGAGCAGTTAGGGTCCGGGCTAGGGAATAAAAAAACCCCTGTCATTTCTTTGGATTTTTCCATAGCATCGATCCTAAAATTACCATGATGCAGAGTGCAGGCTTCCACAAAGAGCTTCTACAGGTCCTCAGCCCTGCAGATCAACTTTAAAAGCTTCTATGCAGTGTGAGCAGCCTGCAGTAAATCATGAAAACCTTCTCATTTTCCCTGATAGGTGTTCGGCCAACCTGCCCTAGAAGCACAATCTCACACAACATCAGAGAGAGATTGGTATTCCATCACATGCTCGGGCGGGGAGGTTTTGGGAAGGTTGTCCTGGCAGAGGATGCTTCTAACCATCAGAAGTATGCTGTTAAGATCATCAGAAAGAGACCCCTGCTCACTTCTGGCAATGAGGCAAGTGTGATGGTGGAGCGCCGAGTTTTACAGCTGGCATCTGGGAGCCCCTTCCTTGTCCATGCCGACTTTGCATTCCAGACCAAGGTACAGTAATGGCTACTTTCATCATATTCATGAGAGCTCCCTAGTATAGCTGGGGAGGGACTGGGAAATATGCACTAGGTACAGGTAGATTAAAAATGTGCCTCCTTCCTCTCCCCCCTCCTCCACTTCCTCTACTCTTCCTCTTTGTCCGGACCTCTTTTGCCTGTTCACTGTCTCCTTCTCTCTTTCCGATTTTCCTACTTTTATTCCTACTTCCCTGAAATATTGAAAACTCGGTTAACATGGATAACATGGAATGTCTTCTATGATGTTACTCCCACATGTTGATGGTTCATTGATATGTAACAGGCCTGTGAAGGTCAAAACGTGCATGTATTATTATGTGTTATTTTCAGGTTCGCTGCTAAATAAAGAATTAAAAAATGTGCCTATAGCCAATTTGTTGTCTGGTTATTTCGATACAGAACTAGGGCAGGGGAGCGAACCCCATGTGAAGGAAAGGCTAGCCATGACCATGCATAATACAAACTCAACTCCTGTATATACCGTAACTGCCTTATATACAGTAAGATGTCACATACAGCGCAATTGGCCTTAATTTGTATGGACCCATAATAAAGAATCCACAGAAAGTTCTGGGTTCTTTAATATATCGTAGCTCCATATTCCTCATAAATTATATGCAGGCATGAAAGAATATATATATATATATATGTATACATACACTGTATGTACATACACACACACACACACACACACACACACATGTCCCGAAGGGTTGCTGCCACGCTCCCTTGAAATTATTCCAGAATATGAAGTATTTCTTCCAGAAAATTATTTCAATTACACATTGTGTTATACACATTTGTTTCCTTTGTGTGTATTGGAACAACACACAAAAACATAAAAAGAAGGCAAATTGGACATAATTTCACACAAAGCCCAAAAAATGGGCAAGACAAAAGTGTTGGCACCTTTCCAAAATTGTGGGTAAAAACCTTTATTTCAAGCATGTGACACTTGTTCAAACTCACCTGTGGCAAGTAAGAGCTGTAGGCTATATGAAAATCAAACCTGAAACCCAATAGAAAGAGAAGTTCTTTCAATTTTTGCTTGTATTCTGTGTCTGTGTGTGTCACACTAAGCATGGAGAAAAGAAAGAGAAGAGAACTGTCTGAGGACTTGAGAACTAAAATTGTTGAAAAATATCAACAATTTCAAAGTTACAAGGCCATCTCCAGAGATCTTGATGTTCCTTTGTCCACAGTGCGCAACATAATCAAGAAGTTTAAAACCCATGACACTGTAGCTAATATCCCTGAATGTGGACGACGGAGAAAAATTTATGAACAGTTGCCAGGATGGTGGATAAGTAGCCCCAATCAAATTCCCAAAAAATGTAAGCTGTCATGCAGTGTCACGGTGCAACAGTGTCAGTGTTAATTAACTGAAACACTATGGTAGAAGACCCAGGAGGACTCCACTGCTCACACATAAACATAAAAAAAGCTAGACTGCAGTTTGCCAAAATGTACGTACGTCAAAATCCGTCTGGGAAAGCGTTTTGTGGACAAAATATGACACAGGTAGAGCTCAGCAACCAAATATTAAGTTGAGGGTGCCAACAATTTTATTCAGCCCCTTTATTGGAGGTTTGTGTGAAATTTTTCCCGATTTGCCTTTGTTTTTTTAGTTTTTATTGCGTTGTTCCAATACACACAAAGGAAATAAACGTGTATAACAAAACATGTGCAATTGCAATAATTTAATAATTTTCTGGGAGAAATACTTCTTTTTCTTGAATAATTTCAACGGTGCCACCCTTGTCATAGCATTTTACAGAAAGCTTATACAGATGTTGTCAGGATTTGGTCATTCTTTCTTCACTCCCCTTATTCCTTCTATGTAACAGATGCATGTTCTACTTGGGATGGAATACATGAGCTGCGGGGACTTCTTTAATTTCTTATACATGAAGGGGCGGCTTGACATCCCCAGTGCAAGGTAAAATATTATAAAAAAAAAGCTGAGCTGCATTATGAGTAAATTACATTGGACGGGTTAGGTTAGGTTCACATTTCCGTCTATTTGTATCAGTCACAATCCGCGGCTCTGGTAAACAACGGAATCCGTTTGGCGGATTCCGTTGTTCCCATAGACTTGTATGAGCGGCAGATTGTGACGGATGACGGTGCGTTGCATCCTCCGCCCGACTGATCAGTCGTGGAATGACTGACCGTCGGGCGGCAAGAACGCAGAGTGTAAAGTTTTTTGAGCAGCGCAATCCGTAGGCTTTCGCTGCGCATGTTCTCTCTGGCTTTCTGCAAACGTAACCAGGGTACACATCGGGTTACTAAGCAAAGCGCTTTGCTTAGTTACCCGATATTTAATCTGGCTACGTGTGCAAGGAGCCAGCACTAAGCGGTGTACGCTGGTAACCAAGGTAAATATCGTGTAACCAAGCAAAGTGCTTTGCTTAGTTACCCGATATTTACCCTGGTTACGTGTGCAGGGAGCCCGACACTTCCCCGCTTGGCTCCGCCCCCTCCCGCACTCCGTATGTACACACAAACACACACAGACACACGCACACAGACACACGCACACTCACCTGTCCCCAGCCATGCAGTCCCCGGCACTGACGTCCTCAGCGCCATGGCCCCGCTCGGCTCCACCCACCCCACACTCCGCCCCCCGCACACATTCTTGGCGGCCAAACGATCATCTGATCACCCGGCGGGCGGCTGATGTGAGCGATCAGCTGATCACCCGGCGGCCGGCTGCTGTGAGCGGTCAGATGATCACCCGGCGGCCGGCTGCTGTGAGCGATCAGCTGATCACCTGGCGGATGGCTGCTGTGAGCGATTAGCTGATCACCCGACGGCCGGCTGCTGTGAGCAATCAGCTGATCACCCGGCGGCTGGCTGCTGTGAGCGATCAGCTGATCACCCGGAGGCCGGCTGCAGTGAGCGATCAGCTGATCGCTCTCATTAGCCGGTCACCGGGAGATCATCTGTTCACTCTCAAAAGCCGGCCGGCTATTGTGAATGATCAGCTGATCGTTCTCTCTTTTACAATGGAGTCCGACAATGAATTCTAATTCTTGTCATCCGTTGTACAACGCATCAGTCACAAGCATCAAGCAACGCATGTGACTGATGCAAAACAACGGAAATGTGAACCTAGCCTTACACCATTAGTTGAACATACATTTTCATCAGAATTAACCATTATAATAATTGTAAACTATACATGGTATCCATTATCACTGAAGGGCTTTCCCACTAATACAATGTGTCCCCTTATCACCTGTCCATAAGACTGAAATTTATTACAATGTCTAAAGATGGTAAATCCAATGAGTATGTCCTTCACATTATCATGCCCATGGTGACGAGGAGATGTATGGAACAGTTATCAAACATGCATGTTGTGCCTCCATACAACCCTATGGGAGATGGTGAAACCGCACATGACTGTTTCCATATGTCCCACCATAATTATCGTGATTGGTACTTCCCACCATAATTATCGAGTGGTAGTGGACATGATCAATTGCAGACATGCTGGTGAGGAGAAATGGGAATGGAGATCTCGATGCTGCTGATGAATATGGAACCCAGCAATCTGACAATTATCCCCTGTAAAGGGCCATTTACACGCTGCGACATCGCTAACGATATATCGTCGGGGTCATGAAGTTTGTGACGCACATCCGGCGCCGTTAGCGACATTGCAGCGTGTGACAGGCAGGAGCGACCTTAAATGATCGCAAAAGAGGCACAAATCGTTGGTATATGAGAGGTCGTTCATTTACCAAAAATCGTTGTCTCATACGTAGCAAGGTTGTTCCTCGTTCCTGCGGCAGCACACATCGCTATGCGTGACACCGCAGGAGCGACGATCATCTCCTTACCTCCATCCACCGGCAATGAGGAACGAAGGAGGTGGGCGGCAGGTTCCGACCGCTCATCTCCGCCCCTCCTCTGCTATTGGGCGGCCGTTTTGTGACGTCGCTGTGATGCCGAACGCACCTCCCCCTTGAAGGAGGGATTGTTCGGCAGGTACAGCGACGTCGCTGAAAAGGTACGTGCGTGTGACGCTGCCGTAACGATAATGTTCGCTACGGTAGCGATCACCACATATCGCACCAATGACGGGGGCGGGTGCTAACGCTCGCGACATTGTTAGCAATAGCGATGTTGCAGCGTGTAAAGCACCCTTTAATGTGTGATTTAAAGCGTTTTTGCTATGTCTATAAACTGAGTACTATTTCTACTACTAGTTTAAGAGCCTCCCATCATCTCTACCACATGTTACATTCAGCCATTTTCTCTTGTGCCAGATTCTATGCCGCTGAGCTCGTGTGTGGCATCCAGTTTCTCCATTCTAAGGGTATCATACACAGGTAATAACTCTTCATGTAATATCTGTACAGGAGGCTATACAAAAATATGTTACAAGGTCAGCCCCGCTCCCTAAAGCATTGCAGCTAGTGCTTTGTTAAAGTTCCTGTTACCTACTAAATTATCACAATCTAGCAGAATATTTTAAGATATCTTATTATATAAGGAACAGCGACTTTTTATCCCTTGTTTCTGCTTATATTTTAGAGACCTCAAGCCCGACAACATCCTGGTGGCAGAAACGGGCCATATTAAGATCACGGATTTTGGTCTCGCTCTTGAGAACATGTTTGGAGACCGCACTGCCACTGAACTTGCTGGAACCGATGACTATATGGCTCCTGAGGTGAGCAGAAGACTTCTCTACTACTGTATGGCTGGTGTACTCATGATTCTACTGCAGGCCAAAGTTTCCTCTTATTTTTCTGGGTGCTCTGACCATTACTTTAACAAAACCCATGCAGATGGTTGTGACCTTTTTAGTAACTGTTCTCTCCTTTATGGCAGATGCTGGCTGGGAAGAAGTATGGCGCCGGAGTGGACTGGTATTCGTTTGGTGTCATCTTAAACGAAATGATTACCAGTAAGTGTAAGTACGATCGTGCACTATTTGATGAAACACACTCCGGCGTGAAGAACATCATTAAAAAGGTCAGTAAGTTATTCGTATAAGAAACATTTCAGGATTTATTGGCAGCCTTGTTTAGATGCTAAATCTTACACATATTGCTCTCTTTTTTTAGCTTCTCCGTAAAGATCCTGCCAGGCGCTTAGGAGTCAAGAGAAACATCAGAGGTCATCGTTTTTTCCAGCAAGTTGACTGGGTCTCTGTGGAAGCCCTTCGGATGCCCCCACCACACACTCCTGTAGTAAGTAAATGGAAAGACCTTCTACCTAGTTCTGAATAAAAGTTTTTAAAGCATGTAATATAGTACTATACATAATTATTTTTTGCTGTTTTCTTCTAGCCAACTAGACCTCATTGTCAACCTGAAATATTCAGGCTGGACGAAGTGGAAGCAGAAGAGGCCAGAAAGTCATCAATACCCCCAAACAAACAGGCCGCTTTTAGAGGGTTTTCATTTGTCACCTAGAAAACCCCTAATACACCAGCTCAATTGTTATCAGAGCAAGATGTCCTCCTGAGCTCCTGTAAGAAGATCTACAGAAGAACATGAAGACCTTCTGGACCCATTATGAAGATCGATGAATGGATCTTTGGGATTGGCAATGGCTGAAGAACCTCGGCACAGAGATTTCTCCTGCATCCATCCTTGACCTTGAGAAATATCCCGGCTGGGAAGAAGACTGTCGATGGACCTGCAAAGATGGAGGAGCCAGCAGACACACTGTTGGTAAGTAGAAGTGCAAAAACACCTGCACTTCACCACAGTCATAGACATTTGAAACCGGTTACCACTTTTCCTGTAGCTCACAATAGCAACAGATCATGGTGCTGTCTTGGGCTAAGAGGAAATAACTTTTGTTGGCCGGCTATTTAGGGCCGGATTTTTTTTGCTAAATGTCTATGACCATTTTTATATATACCGGTAATTTATATTCCTCATGTTTATGACACCACTGTCATGAGCTATGGGGAATAAGGTGTGAGTTGGCCGGCTATTAAGGGGTGGAAGGAGGCCGGATTTTTTTTTTTTTTTTTTTTTTTTTATTTATGCCTATTTTATTTTACCTGTAACTGGTTCTCATGTTCATGGCAGAACTGTTATGACCAATGAGAAAGAAGATGTGAGCTGGCCATTTATTATGGCATACATATATCATAATAAATGGCATATGTATGCCATAATAAACACCTGCACTTCACCACAGTCATAGGCATTTGAAACCGGTTACCACTTTTCCTGTAGCTCACAATAGCAACAGATCATGGTGCTGTCTTGGGCTAAGAGGAAATAACTTTTGTTGGCCGGCTATTTAGGGCCGGATTATTTTTTTTTTTTAAATGTCTATGACCATTTTTATATATACCGGTAATTTATATTCCTCATGTTTATGACACCACTGTCATGAGCTATGGGGAATAAGGTGTGAGTTGGCCGGCTATTAAGGGGTGGAAGGAGGCCGGATTTTTTTTTTTTTTTTTAATGGCTATTTTATTTTACCTGTAACTGGTTCTCATGTTTATGGCAGAACTGTTATGACAAATGAGGCAGAAGATGTGAGCTGGCCATCTATTATGGCATATATATGATTTTATTAAAAAATCTACACAAAAGCATTGTCTTGCTCCCTTAAAACAAGTTAAAAAAACACTTTTGGTATATCGACCAGTCTAATATGTCTATGACCTGTTGAAAATTTCACGCTTTGTATATTGCCATTCATTTTTTTTGGATAGGTGGTTCATTTCCATCACCATTCTGCTAGCACTATATGTGCAGGAACTTCCTTGTCCCTCACTTCCTAGCATGAATTGCATCTGCACCTGCAATAGTCCTCCTGTACCCCTCTCTTTTATACACCTTAAACAGTTTCACAGATAGGAAAGCAGGAGCAGAGAAGCAAAGACCCACCCCACTTCTTGTAATATGTCTTGGCATCTCTGCTCCTTGAATTGGGTTAAACCAGACAACCGGCAGTAAACAACAAGTTAGAGAGAAGGGAAACACTTAGTTCCCTGCATTTTGAAGTGATTCTTTAGGGAAAGGACCTAGTTTTTAAAGTGGTTATCACAGGTTTTGATTTTTTTCTGGCTATGGGTTTTAGAATTTACCAGCAGGAACTTCTGCAGGCGACTCTGCTGCTTCCTGTGACATCATGTCAACAGAGTAAAGGCCGCTTTACACGCAATGACGTATCTAACGATATGTCGTCTGGGTCACGGAATTCGTGACGCACATCCAGCCTCGTTAGCGACGTTAAAAAAAACCAAGGAGAAAATTGTAGAAAAAATACCCTGACTATAAATAAATGAATTGCAAGTGCTTAATAAACAGGGTACTTAGTATATACATTTTTGCAAAAAGGTAAGAAGCTGTCTCACCTCGTCACGGTGTACCCATCTGAGACAGTCCCTAACCTACTAAAGTTAAAAACATATTCTGTACCTGACTTGTGTCATGTTAAAACTTCAATATGGATGGTAAAGTGGTTAGCTGGGTCCCAGATTAAATACACAGCAAATAGTGAGAAGCTGGTAATTGTTCAGCCTCAGTATCAGGAGGGCTGCACCCCCAACTTGCATTAAAGCAAGATGACAGACAAAAAACACAAAAAAACTGAGCTGTGACAAATGTTCAATAAACATGCAACATTACAAGCATGTGAATTGCAGCCTCAAGACTAGAAAAAAACCAAGGAGAAAATTGTAGAAAAAATACCCTGACTATAAATAAATGAATTGCAAGTGCTTAATAAACAGGGTACTTAGTATATACATTTTTGCAAAAAGGTAAGAAGCTGTCTCACCTCGTCACGGTGTACCCATCTGAGACAGTCCCTAACCTACTAAAGTTAAAAACATATTTTGTACCTGACTTGTGTCATGTTAAAACTTCAATATGGATGGTAAAGTGGTTAGCTGGGTCCCAGATTAAATACACAGCAAATAGTGAGAAGCTGGTAATTGTTCAGCCTCAGTATCAGGAGGGCTGCACCCCCAACTTGCATTAAAGCAAGATGACAGACAAAAAACACAAAAAAACTGAGCTGTGACAAATGTTCAATAAACATGCAACATTACAAGCATGTGAATTGCAGCCTCAAGACTAGAAAAAAACCAAGGAGAAAATTGTAGAAAAAATACCCTGACTATAAATAAATGAATTGCAAGTGCTGGTGAGACAGCTTCTTACCTTTTTGCAAAAATGTATATACTAAGTACCCTGTTTATTAAGCACTTGCAATTCATTTATTTATAGTCAGGGTATTTTTTCTACAATTTTCTCCTTGGTTTTTTTCTAGTCTTGAGGCTGCAATTCACATGCTTGTAATGTTGCATGTTTATTGAACATTTGTCACAGCTCAGTTTTTTTGTGTTTTTTGTCTGTCATCTTGCTTTAATGCAAGTTGGGGGTGCAGCCCTCCTGATACTGAGGCTGAACAATTACCAGCTTCTCACTATTTGCTGTGTATTTAATCTGGGACCCAGCTAACCACTTTACCATCCATATTGAAGTTTTAACATGACACAAGTCAGGTACAGAATATGTTTTTAACTTTAGTAGGTTAGGGACTGTCTCAGATGGGTACACCGTGACGAGGTGAGACAGCTTCTTACCTTTTTGCAAAAATGTATATACTAAGTACCCTGTTTATTAAGCACTTGCAATTCATTTATTTATAGTCAGGGTATTTTTTCTACAATTTTCTCCTTGGTTTTTTTCTAGTCTTGAGGCTGCAATTCACATGCTTGTAATGTTGCATGTTTATTGAACATTTGTCACAGCTCAGTTTTTTTGTGTTTTTTGTCTGTCATCTTGCTTTAATGCAAGTTGGGGGTGCAGCCCTCCTGATACTGAGGCTGAACAATTACCAGCTTCTCACTATTTGCTGTGTATTTAATCTGGGACCCAGCTAACCACTTTACCATCCATATTGAAGTTTTAACATGACACAAGTCAGGTACAGAATATGTTTTTAACTTTAGTAGGTTAGGGACTGTCTCAGATGGGTACACCGTGACGAGGTGAGACAGCTTCTTACCTTTTTGCAAAAATGTATATACTAAGTACCCTGTTTATTAAGCACTTGCAATTCATTTATTTATAGTCAGGGTATTTTTTCTACAATTTTCTCCTTGGTTTTTTTCTAGTCTTGAGGCTGCAATTCACATGCTTGTAATGTTGCATGTTTATTGAACATTTGTCACAGCTCAGTTTTTTTGTGTTTTTTGTCTGTCATCTTGCTTTAATGCAAGTTGGGGGTGCAGCCCTCCTGATACTGAGGCTGAACAATTACCAGCTTCTCACTATTTGCTGTGTATTTAATCTGGGACCCAGCTAACCACTTTACCATCCATATTGAAGTTTTAACATGACACAAGTCAGGTACAGAATATGTTTTTAACTTTAGTAGGTTAGGGACTGTCTCAGATGGGTACACCGTGACGAGGTGAGACAGCTTCTTACCTTTTTGCAAAAATGTATATACTAAGTACCCTGTTTATTAAGCACTTGCAATTCATTTATTTATAGTCAGGGTATTTTTTCTACAATTTTCTCCTTGGTTTTTTTCTAGTCTTGAGGCTGCAATTCACATGCTTGTAATGTTGCATGTTTATTGAACATTTGTCACAGCTCAGTTTTTTTGTGTTTTTTGTCTGTCATCTTGCTTTAATGCAAGTTGGGGGTGCAGCCCTCCTGATACTGAGGCTGAACAATTACCAGCTTCTCACTATTTGCTGTGTATTTAATCTGGGACCCAGCTAACCACTTTACCATCCATATTGAAGTTTTAACATGACACAAGTCAGGTACAGAATATGTTTTTAACTTTAGTAGGTTAGGGACTGTCTCAGATGGGTACACCGTGACGAGGTGAGACAGCTTCTTACCTTTTTGCAAAAATGTATATACTAAGTACCCTGTTTATTAAGCACTTGCAATTCATTTATTTATAGTCAGGGTATTTTTTCTACAATTTTCTCCTTGGTTTTTTTCTAGTCTTGAGGCTGCAATTCACATGCTTGTAATGTTGCATGTTTATTGAACATTTGTCACAGCTCAGTTTTTTTGTGTTTTTTGTCTGTCATCTTGCTTTAATGCAAGTTGGGGGTGCAGCCCTCCTGATACTGAGGCTGAACAATTACCAGCTTCTCACTATTTGCTGTGTATTTAATCTGGGACCCAGCTAACCACTTTACCATCCATATTGAAGTTTTAACATGACACAAGTCAGGTACAGAATATGTTTTTAACTTTAGTAGGTTAGGGACTGTCTCAGATGGGTACACCGTGACGAGGTGAGACAGCTTCTTACCTTTTTGCAAAAATGTATATACTAAGTACCCTGTTTATTAAGCACTTGCAATTCATTTATTTATAGTCAGGGTATTTTTTCTACAATTTTCTCCTTGGTTTTTTTCTAGTCTTGAGGCTGCAATTCACATGCTTGTAATGTTGCATGTTTATTGAACATTTGTCACAGCTCAGTTTTTTTGTGTTTTTTGTCTGTCATCTTGCTTTAATGCAAGTTGGGGGTGCAGCCCTCCTGATACTGAGGCTGAACAATTACCAGCTTCTCACTATTTGCTGTGTATTTAATCTGGGACCCAGCTAACCACTTTACCATCCATATTGAAGTTTTAACATGACACAAGTCAGGTACAGAATATGTTTTTAACTTTAGTAGGTTAGGGACTGTCTCAGATGGGTACACCGTGACGAGGTGAGACAGCTTCTTACCTTTTTGCAAAAATGTATATACTAAGTACCCTGTTTATTAAGCACTTGCAATTCATTTATTTATAGTCAGGGTATTTTTTCTACAATTTTCTCCTTGGTTTTTTTCTAGTCTTGAGGCTGCAATTCACATGCTTGTAATGTTGCATGTTTATTGAACATTTGTCACAGCTCAGTTTTTTTGTGTTTTTTGTCTGTCATCTTGCTTTAATGCAAGTTGGGGGTGCAGCCCTCCTGATACTGAGGCTGAACAATTACCAGCTTCTCACTATTTGCTGTGTATTTAATCTGGGACCCAGCTAACCACTTTACCATCCATATTGAAGTTTTAACATGACACAAGTCAGGTACAGAATATGTTTTTAACTTTAGTAGGTTAGGGACTGTCTCAGATGGGTACACCGTGACGAGGTGAGACAGCTTCTTACCTTTTTGCAAAAATGTATATACTAAGTACCCTGTTTATTAAGCACTTGCAATTCATTTATTTATAGTCAGGGTATTTTTTCTACAATTTTCTCCTTGGTTTTTTTCTAGTCTTGAGGCTGCAATTCACATGCTTGTAATGTTGCATGTTTATTGAACATTTGTCACAGCTCAGTTTTTTTGTGTTTTTTGTCTGTCATCTTGCTTTAATGCAAGTTGGGGGTGCAGCCCTCCTGATACTGAGGCTGAACAATTACCAGCTTCTCACTATTTGCTGTGTATTTAATCTGGGACCCAGCTAACCACTTTACCATCCATATTGAAGTTTTAACATGACACAAGTCAGGTACAGAATATGTTTTTAACTTTAGTAGGTTAGGGACTGTCTCAGATGGGTACACCGTGACGAGGTGAGACAGCTTCTTACCTTTTTGCAAAAATGTATATACTAAGTACCCTGTTTATTAAGCACTTGCAATTCATTTATTTATAGTCAGGGTATTTTTTCTACAATTTTCTCCTTGGTTTTTTTCTAGTCTTGAGGCTGCAATTCACATGCTTGTAATGTTGCATGTTTATTGAACATTTGTCACAGCTCAGTTTTTTTGTGTTTTTTGTCTGTCATCTTGCTTTAATGCAAGTTGGGGGTGCAGCCCTCCTGATACTGAGGCTGAACAATTACCAGCTTCTCACTATTTGCTGTGTATTTAATCTGGGACCCAGCTAACCACTTTACCATCCATATTGAAGTTTTAACATGACACAAGTCAGGTACAGAATATGTTTTTAACTTTAGTAGGTTAGGGACTGTCTCAGATGGGTACACCGTGACGAGGTGAGACAGCTTCTTACCTTTTTGCAAAAATGTATATACTAAGTATACTAAGTACCCTGTTTATTAAGCACTTGCAATTCATTTATTTATAGTCAGGGTATTTTTTCTACAATTTTCTCCTTGGTTTTTTTCTAGTCTTGAGGCTGCAATTCACATGCTTGTAATGTTGCATGTTTATTGAACATTTGTCACAGCTCAGTTTTTTTGTGTTTTTTGTCTGTCATCTTGCTTTAATGCAAGTTGGGGGTGCAGCCCTCCTGATACTGAGGCTGAACAATTACCAGCTTCTCACTATTTGCTGTGTATTTAATCTGGGACCCAGCTAACCACTTTACCATCCATATTGAAGTTTTAACATGACACAAGTCAGGTACAGAATATGTTTTTAACTTTAGTAGGTTAGGGACTGTCTCAGATGGGTACACCGTGACGAGGTGAGACAGCTTCTTACCTTTTTGCAAAAATGTATATACTAAGTACCCTGTTTATTAAGCACTTGCAATTCATTTATTTATAGTCAGGGTATTTTTTCTACAATTTTCTCCTTGGTTTTTTTCTAGTCTTGAGGCTGCAATTCACATGCTTGTAATGTTGCATGTTTATTGAACATTTGTCACAGCTCAGTTTTTTTGTGTTTTTTGTCTGTCATCTTGCTTTAATGCAAGTTGGGGGTGCAGCCCTCCTGATACTGAGGCTGAACAATTACCAGCTTCTCACTATTTGCTGTGTATTTAATCTGGGACCCAGCTAACCACTTTACCATCCATATTGAAGTTTTAACATGACACAAGTCAGGTACAGAATATGTTTTTAACTTTAGTAGGTTAGGGACTGTCTCAGATGGGTACACCGTGACGAGGTGAGACAGCTTCTTACCTTTTTGCAAAAATGTATATACTAAGTACCCTGTTTATTAAGCACTTGCAATTCATTTATTTATAGTCAGGGTATTTTTTCTACAATTTTCTCCTTGGTTTTTTTCTAGTCTTGAGGCTGCAATTCACATGCTTGTAATGTTGCATGTTTATTGAACATTTGTCACAGCTCAGTTTTTTTGTGTTTTTTGTCTGTCATCTTGCTTTAATGCAAGTTGGGGGTGCAGCCCTCCTGATACTGAGGCTGAACAATTACCAGCTTCTCACTATTTGCTGTGTATTTAATCTGGGACCCAGCTAACCACTTTACCATCCATATTGAAGTTTTAACATGACACAAGTCAGGTACAGAATATGTTTTTAACTTTAGTAGGTTAGGGACTGTCTCAGATGGGTACACCGTGACGAGGTGAGACAGCTTCTTACCTTTTTGCAAAAATGTATATACTAAGTACCCTGTTTATTAAGCACTTGCAATTCATTTATTTATAGTCAGGGTATTTTTTCTACAATTTTCTCCTTGGTTTTTTTCTAGTCTTGAGGCTGCAATTCACATGCTTGTAATGTTGCATGTTTATTGAACATTTGTCACAGCTCAGTTTTTTTGTGTTTTTTGTCTGTCATCTTGCTTTAATGCAAGTTGGGGGTGCAGCCCTCCTGATACTGAGGCTGAACAATTACCAGCTTCTCACTATTTGCTGTGTATTTAATCTGGGACCCAGCTAACCACTTTACCATCCATATTGAAGTTTTAACATGACACAAGTCAGGTACAGAATATGTTTTTAACTTTAGTAGGTTAGGGACTGTCTCAGATGGGTACACCGTGACGAGGTGAGACAGCTTCTTACCTTTTTGCAAAAATGTATATACTAAGTACCCTGTTTATTAAGCACTTGCAATTCATTTATTTATAGTCAGGGTATTTTTTCTACAATTTTCTCCTTGGTTTTTTTCTAGTCTTGAGGCTGCAATTCACATGCTTGTAATGTTGCATGTTTATTGAACATTTGTCACAGCTCAGTTTTTTTGTGTTTTTTGTCTGTCATCTTGCTTTAATGCAAGTTGGGGGTGCAGCCCTCCTGATACTGAGGCTGAACAATTACCAGCTTCTCACTATTTGCTGTGTATTTAATCTGGGACCCAGCTAACCACTTTACCATCCATATTGAAGTTTTAACATGACACAAGTCAGGTACAGAATATGTTTTTAACTTTAGTAGGTTAGGGACTGTCTCAGATGGGTACACCGTGACGAGGTGAGACAGCTTCTTACCTTTTTGCAAAAATGTATATACTAAGTACCCTGTTTATTAAGCACTTGCAATTCATTTATTTATAGTCAGGGTATTTTTTCTACAATTTTCTCCTTGGTTTTTTTCTAGTCTTGAGGCTGCAATTCACATGCTTGTAATGTTGCATGTTTATTGAACATTTGTCACAGCTCAGTTTTTTTTTTTTTTTTTTGTGTTTTTTTTTGTGTTTTTTGTCTGTCATCTTGCTTTAATGCAAGTTGGGGGTGCAGCCCTCCTGATACTGAGGCTGAACAATTACCAGCTTCTCACTATTTGCTGTGTATTTAATCTGGGACCCAGCTAACCACTTTACCATCCATATTGAAGTTTTAACATGACACAAGTCAGGTACAGAATATGTTTTTAACTTTAGTAGGTTAGGGACTGTCTCAGATGGGTACACCGTGACGAGGTGAGACAGCTTCTTACCTTTTTGCAAAAATGTATATACTAAGTACCCTGTTTATTAAGCACTTGCAATTCATTTATTTATAGTCAGGGTATTTTTTCTACAATTTTCTCCTTGGTTTTTTTCTAGTCTTGAGGCTGCAATTCACATGCTTGTAATGTTGCATGTTTATTGAACATTTGTCACAGTTCAGTTTTTTTGTGTCTCGTTAGCGACGTTGTTGCGTGTGACACCTACAAGCGACCGCTAACGATCAGAAATACTCACCAAATCGCTGATCTTTAACATGTTGTTCATTTTCAAAACATCGTTGCTCCTGCTGGACGCAGGTTGTTCGTCGTTCCCGGGGTGTCACACGTAGCGATGTGTGCTGCCTCAGGAACGACAAACAACAACGTATGTGTGTCCTCCAGCAACGAGGTGGGAGTGACGTGAATGCGGCTGCTCTCCGCCCCTCCGCTTCTATTGGTGGCCTGCTGAGTGACGTGGCTGTCACACCGAACGAACCACCCCCTTAAACAAGAGTTGTTCGGCGGCCACAGCGACGTCGTTAGGAAGGTAAGTATGTGTGACGTGTAACGGCGATATTGTTCGCCACGGGCAGTGATTTGCCCATGACGCACAAACGACGGGGGTGGGTGCGTTTGCTAGCGGCATCGCTAGCGATGTCGCAGCGTGTAAAGCAGCCTTTAGGCTACTTTCACATCAGCATTTTTTTAACTGCGGCACGAATGGAATTTTTGCCGCAAAGCCGGATCCTTTACAAATGTTTTGTCAATGGAATCGCGGCAAGATGCGGTCACATGCGGTTTCATGCCGCACACACTGGATCCATTGATTTGCGGTATTTTACCTTTTTTCATAAACGCTACTTGCAGCGTTTTTGTCCTCGGGCAAAATACTGAAAAGAAGAGGGGGGATATGAGCAGTGAGCACCACCTATAATTACAAGGAATTCTGTGCCAGATACCTAACATGTGAAGACTACAAGAAAAGAAGGTGGTATCCAAACGGCACCAGTAATTGCATATTGGTAAATATGTCAAATATATGCTGGAAATAACATGTGCAAAAGATTACATTTTATTGTAACAAAATCATGTGTGTACAGGGTTAAATACATTTAAAATCATTCCATGACAATGGATTATACACAACTGCATCTTCTCACAAAAATCAATATAACATCAAGGAAACTTCCCCAGTATACAATAAATGATGTATTAATATAGACCCAACCTATACAGATAGAGATAACAGATGTAATACTTGTCTCCTGTATCAAAATCAATAGCACCCAATAAACCAAGCATTCATCTATACATGTAAATACGATTAACAAAATTGAAGGCACATATTGAAGGAGTATGGAAGCAATAAAGGCCACTTTACACGCTGCGATATCGTGACCGATATTGCTAGCATGCGCACCCGCCCCCATCGTTTGTGCATCACGGGCAAATCACTGCCTGTGGTGCACAAAATCGCGCGCTACTTACCTGCCTAGCGACGTCGCTGTGACCGGCGAACCGCCTCCTTTCTAAGGGGGCGGTTCGTTCGGCATCATAGCGACGTCACTAGGAGGCCGCCCAATAGAAGCGGGAAGGGCGGAGATGAGCGGGACGTAAACTTCCCGCCCACCTCCTTCCTTCCGCATTGCCGCCGGCGGCAGGTAAGGAGAGGTTCCTCGTTCCTACGGTGTCACACATAGCGATGTGTGCTGCCGCAGGAACGACGAACTACAACGTTACTGCAGCAACAACGATATTCGAGATTAGGGGGGCATGTCACGATGAGCGATTTTGAACGTTTTTGCGACGATTCAAAATCGCTCATAGGTGTCACACGCAACGACAAATTCCGTGACCCCAACGAGATCACTTTAGCGATGTTGTAGCGTGTAAAGTGGCCTTAAGAAACAATTAACAATACTGCATCATCTCATTATAATAAACATGGCATGTTTATCATAATGAGATGATGCAGTATTGTTAATTCCATCTGGGATTGCCTGCATCCTCTCCCTATATTGTTGGCATTTATTGTTCAGGAACCCAGCTTTCTTATTGCTTCCATACTCCTTCAATTTTGTTAATCGTATTTACATGTATAGATGAATGCTTGGTTTATTGGGTGCTATTGATTTTGATACAGGAGACAATTATTACATCTGTTATCTCTATCTGTATAGGTTGGGTCTATATTAATACATCATTTATTGCATACTGGGGAAGTTTCCTTGATGTTATATTGATTTTTGTGACAAGATGCAGTTGTGTATAATCCATTGTCATGGAATGATTTTAAATGTTTTTAACCCTGTACACACATGATTTTGTTACAATAAAATTTAATCTTTTGCACATGTTATTTCCAGCATATATTTGACATATCTATATATATATTTTATTATATATATATATATATATATATATATATATATATATATATATATTGTACTCAGCTGAACTCCTGACCACACAGCCCGCACACGGTCACACATGATCAGCAGCAGGCAGTGACTGCTGTTAACTTGCATCCATCGCAGCGTGTGCGGCCTGTGAGATCAGGAGTTCAGCTGACTCCCGATCAGCTGACTCCAGTGCCGGCCAATAAATTCTGTGTCCCACTGCATCCATCGCAAGTAGAAGTAGAAGGATCCAGTAAAATAACAATTGCAGTTGCATGCGTTGCACATTCAATCCACAGGATCCGGTCATATGCGGTTTGCGGTCTTTTGCCTACATGCAAAAAAACGCTGATGTGAAAATAGCCTAGTATTTCTCTTCTGCTCTTATGTGTCCTGGGTGGCACTGTGATGTCATGCTGAGCTGTCACTGAGGTTACTTGCGGCCAATGCTGAATACAGCTGATCGCGCTATTCCCTTCATTAGCTGTATGGAGGTGACAGGAGCGGCTGTGTATTCTGCAGCTCCGGTCACCTCCATGCAGCAGAGCTGGATGCGACGCTGGACCATCCTGGAGTACGCCGGACATGGAGGGCTTTTTCGAGCTTATTAAAGTGGTGAACAAGGCAATTTGTTAGTGTTTTTATTTTCTAATAAAGGATTGTTCGGGTGTGTGTGTTTATTTACTGTAATTTACTGATTAATCATGGAAGGTATCTCGGGGAGATGCCTGACATGATTAATCTAGGACTTATTGGCAGCTATGGGCTGCCAATAACTCCTTATTACCCCGATTGCCAACGCACCAGGGCAAATCGGGAAGAGCCGGGTACAGTCCCAGAACTGTCGCATATAATGTATGCGGCAATTCTGGGCGGCTGCTGACTGATATTGTTAGGCTGGGGGGCTCCCCATAACGTGGGGCTCCCCATCCTGAGAATGCCAGCCTTCAGCCGTATGGCTTTATCTGGCTGGTATTAAAATTGAGGGGGGGGACCGCACGCCGTTTTTTTTAATTATTTATTTATTTACTTCACTGCACAGTATAGACACGCCCACCGGCTGCTGTGATTGGGTGCAGTGAGACAGCTGTCACTCAGCGTGGGGGGCGTGTCTGACTGCAACCAATCACAGGCGTCTGTGGGTGGGGAAATTGGGGAATACGAGATTGATTAATGAGCGGCCGACATATTCAAAGTAATTGTTGCCGCGTATTCTCTGCACAGCTGTTCTTCGCCGCGCTGGTGATCGGGGAGCGGTATGAGCCAGGGGAAGAAAAAAACCGAGCGCCAATGTAAATATGACTGAGAACAGCAGAAAAAAAAGTAAGTATACTGACTATAATTTAAAAAAAACAAAAAATAAGATCGCTAGTGTAAAAACACACACGCACGAAACATGCTGAACACGGACGTACTCCGTGTGCGGTACGTGCAGGCACGGACCCATAGACTAAAGCGGGTCCGTGCCTGCGTGCTGCCGGACAAAAACGGACATGTCGTCCGTGTAGAAAAGTGCACACACGTACTTACCACACGGTCACACGTTCCGTGTGATTTTACGTGTGTGTGCCATCTACCATTGAATAACATGCGTCTCCGTGTGTACGTGTCTCCGGTACGTGCAAATACGTACCGCGCACGTACAAATTAAACGGATGTGTGTTGCGGGTCTATAGGGAACCTGTCATGTCAATAAACGCCATTAATCGACAGATATGGGGCTTATCTGCAGGTTAATAGCCTTCTGAACTGCCCGGCACCTGCACATAGAGCCCCGCTGCTGGGAGGAAATGAACTGTATTATTCCAGGCAAAGTTCAGCTTCCAGTCATAGGGGAGGCGCCGGTGCGGGTTCAGTCACTGCTCAATATACAGCGAACGGTGGCTGTAGCCTCACCTCTGAACTGACTGACAACTGGCTCATTACTGGGCTCAGCTGTAAGTCAAGGCTGGGGCCCGGTTACAGCCTCTGCTCACTATACACAGAGTGGTGACTGAACCCGCATTGGCGCCTCCCCTATGACTGAAAACTGAACGCTGCCAGGAGAAATAGAGTTAATTTCTTCCCACAAACGGGGCTCTTAATGCGGGCGCTGGGCAGGTTCAGAACACTATTGACCTGCAGACTAACCCCATATCTGAAGGTTAATAGCGTTTTGTTTTTTCACATGACAGGTTCACTTAAGATCACCTACCCATTGCTGCATCACGGGTTGCAGTGGTCTGTCGGCTGGTAGCACAAGTGTGACGAGATTATTATGTTTTACATTTGCAGTCCTTAGGGCAAAGTTTTGTTTTGCCCAGACAAGCTCTACAATAAAAACTTTATCCTGCACAACATGTCTGAATAATAACAAAACAATGACATACTCACTTACTGCCACCCCTGTGTATCCAGAGAAGGCCGCTCTGATGGTATCTGCCAGCACCAGAAGCCATAAGATCATCCTTCCTCTTCACAGTACCACTGAGGTCTGTGATTAGCTACATTTAACCTTGAGAGATACCACAAATGGAAAGAAGAACCAAGATGTACCCAGCAAAATGGAGGAACAAGCAGATCTACGGGCAACAGGTTAAGTGCTGTATGTAAGCAAATGCTAAACCCCTGCACTTCACTAGTCATAGGCATTTGTAACCGGTGACTGCCTTTCCTGTAGCCCACAATAGCAGCAGATTATAGTTGTCTTGGGCTAAAAGGAAAGAATTAGGTGAGTGTTGGCCGACTTTTAAGGGGTAGAGGATCATTTTTTTTTTTTTTAAAAACGACTACCGTAATTTTAATTTTTTTGTAACTGGGTCTCATATTCATTATAGACTATTATGGTCAATGAGAAATAAGATTCACTAAAATCGTATTTATACAGCACAATAATATTCTGCAGTGCATTACAGACATCCTCATCACTGTCCCCAATGGGGCTCATAATCTAAATTCCCTATCAGTATGTCTTTAGAGTATGGGTGGAAATCAGAGAACTCGGAACAAACCCATGCAAATCTGCCATTTGGTTCCAGAGATATGGATATATGAGGATAGGGAATAAAAAAAAATGACGTAGGGTCCCCCCAAACCCTCAGCTGTCTGCCGCACCTTGGCTGCTCAACAAAAAAGAGGGGTTTTTGTTTTTTTTATTATTTTAATTAAAAAAAAAAACACAAAAAAACTACATGGGGTTCCCCTAATTTTTCATATTCAGCCAAGGTACAGCAGTCAGGTATGGGCTGGTTTTATTAGGGTGAGAAGACCCATGGTTATTTGGTTGTTCCTAGCATATCCATTAGATGCACCAAATGTGGCGCTTTACTCGGCTTTCCCCGATTGGTCTAGAGCAGCTGGCATCAAGCCCAGGGGTAAATAATGGATAGACATCTATCCGACACCCCCATTACTAACCCAGTATGTAAAAAAATTGGTTATTTGAATAAAGACTCTCTCAAACTCCCTCATTCACCAATTTAGTAATTTTAGAAAAATCCTAAATTAAGTTCCAACTTAATCCAATGATGTAATATCCTATGACATCCAGTAAATCCTATGGAGCCTTGCTTTCAGAACGTTCTCATAAGGAGCCTCCACAGGTCACTTGTAGTTAGCAGCAGCCACTGAATTTCTTGAACTCATGAGAAATGAAGATTACGTCCATTGGATTATGTCAAACTTTGAGGATTTTTTAAAATGAATAAATTGGTGAACAATGGAGTGTTTGGAAGTATTTATTCACAATTGGATTATGTCTGAACTTCGAGGGTTTATTTAAATTAATAAATTATTGATCAACAGAGTGTAGGGAGGGGAAGTCTTTATTCAAATAAACAATTTCTTTCTGTGTATGTATTTTTTTGTACTTTACACTTACCGGGTTAGTAATTAGGGTATTTAATAGACGCTTCTCCACTATATCCCCTGGGCTTGATTCCAGTTGTCTATAAACAGATGACATTAACCCCAAAAATATTACTCTGATTGCCAGCACACCAGGGCAATTGGGAAGAGCTGGTTAAAGCACCAGAATTGGCGCATCTAAAAGATTTGCTACTTCTGTGGCGGCTGCGGGCCACTACTTAGTCTGGGAAGCTTCAAATAACAATGGGCCTTCCCAGCCTGATAATACCAGCCAGCAGCGATCTGCTTTACCTTGGCTGGTTATCAAAAATAAGGGGAACCCCAAGTTGCTTTTTTAAATTATTTATTTATAAATTAAACATTTAAAGAACAGCTTGGGATCCTCTTTATGTTTATAACCATCCAAAGTAAAAAAAAAAAAAGCTAGGGGGTGCAGAGCATGAGAAATTGCGTGCCTACCGTTGACTGCAAGTGACTAACCTATGTTTGACACCACACAGGGCAATCGGGAAAAACAAGGTAAAGCAACAAAATAGGCGCATCTAATGGATGTGCTTCTTCTGGTGTGGCTACAGGCTGGTATTTTTAGGTTGGGAAGGGCAAAATAACCATGGGCATAACCAGCCTGATAATATCAGCCCACAGCTGTCTCCTTTACCTTTGCTGGTTATCAAAAATAAGGAGAGCCCCAAATCATTTTTTATTTTTTTTTTTTATTTATTTCGTCCCAACAGCGTCCAGGTATCTTCCCCATGCTGAAAGCTTGTTGATTGGCTGTGCTTCAACCTTTCAAGACGCTTTATTCAGCATTCAAACTTCCGTGAGAAGTCTGTGTTCGAACCCCGCACACTAGATGTCAGGTACTTATCCTGAACTTTACCGTTTATTCATCCCTAGTTCTGATCAACCTGTATGTTATCATTTAATGCTGGTTATTGCAGAAAACTTGCAATACACATACATCTTTAGTTATTAATTAATTCCTGCATTTCTAGGAAGAATAGCACAGCCAGGAACTGGACAATCAGTGTCAGGCTCGGGAACATTAGACCCGCCAGAGGACTTGATTCTGAGGGCCCACCTTTCATCTATCCAAAACCAATGTATTATATTAAAAGGGGTTAATTTTTGTCAGGCACTGTTTGCTACAGTATTGACAAAAGATAAACAATGTTAGGATTTCTCAATCGGTCACCACATGATCGTTCATATGTAATTTACATCATTATAGTCACGTGCCGAAAAACTTTCTTTCCTGCCTCTCTGAATCCGAATATTAAAGCATTGAATGGAGCAGAAAGAGAAGTTATTCATCATATGACCATAAGCATTCAAATCACAAATGAGCGATCGCATCACTGGAAAGGGCTGGATGATTTCCTCAGAAAACATAACATTGTTGGTTATAAATGATTTAGTGACAAAATATATAATTAAAAAACACCAAAAAAGCCAGCTTACCAAACACAGTCCAGTGTATGCTGCTATTTCATGAGGAGGCTCTGCGTCGGATTGAATGGCAGGAGGAGCTCTTGCCAGCAATTGAATAGAAGAGGAAGGATAAATCCAGCAAGCTCAATGGTTGTGGATGAATAAAAACAAGATTTTTCCTGCAGAAGACTGGAGTCAGCATGGGGGCCAAATTCTCCCCGTCTCTGGCTAATCTGGTCATGGTCAGATGGGAGGAATTGGTCCTATATCATGACTCCAGTCCTTTTTCTAAAAATATGGTGATGTGGACAGGACGCTACATAGACGATTTGGTGATTATATAGAAGGGAACACAAGAAGAAGCCTCAAAATTTATAACATACATGAATAGCAACTATTTCAATTTATCTTTTACCCATTATTGGAATAAATTCATAGTAATTTTTTACATTAAAAGCAGAACAAGATCCAAGCAAAAAAGTTTCAACTAGTCCTTATCGCAAAGATACTGCTAGAAACACCATATTAGCAGCAGGTTCATGCCATCCCCCACATGTCATAAAAAATATCCCGATAGGGGAAATGGTGAGATATAAGCGTAATTCAACAGATCCCAAAACATGTAAAGATGCACAAGATTCTCTAAATGTAAGACTTAAAAATAGAGGTTATCCAGATTGGATATTAAAAAGAGCAACTAGGATAGTAGATGATATTGATAGAAAGGATCTATTAATAAACAACAAAAACATAAATAAAAAATCCCAGTCTCTACTACCTATAGTTTATAATACAATAAAATAATAGCCATAATAAAAAACTTTATCAGGATCCAAAATTAAAGCAAATTATTACAGAGAATCAAATTTTATATGTTGCGAAAAAAGCACCAACATTGCAAGACAAATGATCACCAAGCCTTTCATTTGAGTCCGTCTTTGAAAACTGGAGACACATGGTTAAATTTCAAAGGGTTTTCTGGATGTGGAATAAAAAGATGCACTTGCTGCCAATATGCACATACAGTGCTTTACGAAAGGCCCCCTTGAATTTTTCAACCTTGTCCCACATTTCAGGCTTCAAACATAAAGATAAAAATTTTAATGTTCTGGTGAAGAAATAACAACAAGTGGGACACAATTGTGAAGGTGAACGATATTTATTGCTTATTTTAAATTTTTGTAAAAAATAAAAAACTGAAAAGTGGGGCGTGCAATATTATTTGGCCCCTGCGATGCCAAGCGCGATAGTCCCCGCCCCCGTCGTACATACGATATCTTGTGATAGCTGCCGTAGTGAACATTATCGCTACGGCAGTGTCACACGCACTTACCTGCCCTGCGACGTCAAATTATTTTGAGAGTGAATTTATATGATTACAAAATGTCTAAAGGCGGCGTTACACGCTACGATTTATCTGACGATATGTCGTCGGGGTCACGGTTTCCATGACGCACTTCCGTCATCGTTAGAAACGGACGTCGTTGCGTGTAACATTTACGTGCGACTCCGAACGATTGCAAGTAGGTTGAAAATCGTTGATCGTTAACACGTCGTTCATTTTCAAAATATTGTTCGTCGTTTGGATCGCAGCAGACATATTGGTAAGTTTGACACCCTGCAAACGACGAACAACATCCACACGACCGCCTTGGTGAAACAATGTATCGCTGAACGATTTGGCGTCGCTTGTGAGATCGTTACGTGTGACCGCTAATAAAAGACCTATGTGCGATCTCGGCAAATAGTAACTACGATCTGGGCGTGTCACATCGCTACTGAGATCGTCAGATAAATCGTAGCGTGTAAAGCGGCCTTTAGAAGCTCCCTATGAAGTCAGCTGTATTTGAGAATTTCACAGTGACTCAAGATGAAAAATATTTTGTGTGTCAATGTATGACAAATTACCCAAATGAAAACAAATGCAGTGATGCCAAAAACAGTGCATACTCAGGCAGTGATAAAAATGCTCCTACAAGAGCTTCCAATCTAAACAAGACATTTAAAATGCTTCCACCCAGAAGTTTTCAAAGCTGTGACTGAGAAAAATAACAGCAGCACTTGTAAGGCCACATCTGGAATATGGGATCCAGTTTTGGGTTCCACATTTTTTTTCCAAAACGTTTTTTATTGATTTTTCAAATTTGTAAAAACATGACAAGTATCATTGCAAAAGAAGAACATTCGTCTGACAAAATGTGACATAGAGGTGGGTGATACCCCAATTTGGAGTTCCATGTTGCTGTTCGATTTAAGATAGTATACAGTAACATTAAACCAAAACATAGGTAATGAAATATAATATAACATATGCAATACAATTCGTTAAATCTCTGTGTCGTCCCTGAATGATTTCAATTTTGCTAGCGTGTCTTGGTATTCCCAACCGTCTCGTCTCCCCCTCCCGCCAGAGCCCCCTCCTAGGTGATTCTCAGTTTACCCAGGCTGTCCTGGATATCGCTCAGGATATACCACTCCGAGTGAACAAAAGGTGCCATCAGGTTAATTATTTCTCCCTGTGTGAATTGGCTTTCAATAAAATGTCTCCATCTCACAAAAAACTTGGCTGTCAACCCATCTTTATCCCTCTCTGCTTCTAGTTTTTCCCACTTCAGAAGGTTGTGTAGTTCGCCCACAACCTCCTTTATGGATGGGCCCTCCCTTTGAATCCAGTGTTTTAAGATGCAACGCTTAGCTATCATGGCTATGTCATGCGTTATTGCGTATTTCCTCTTTTCCTGCGTGCTCGGTCCTCCTCCTACTCCTCCCTCAAAGGAGTGGAAAATCCACACCATTAAGTCTAGTTTGCTGAAAATTCCCCATGTTGACTGGGCAAATAGTCTGACTTGGTTCCAGAACCTAGCGATTGTCTCACATTCCCATAGCCCATGCAGCATATCCGTTTTCTCTTTTTGACACTTAGGACACCACCTATCCCTACCTGGTATGTTGAAACCTATAATGGCCCTATGTAGAATCCTGAATTGAGTGTCTCTCCATCTCTCATTGGTAATATGTTTCCGCACTTGTACCCATCCTCTCAGTATATCATCCACCACTTCTTCCCTTCCCAATTGTTTCCCCCACGCTTTTAAAGTCCGACTATCCTCCCGTGAGATAAGCACCCCCCTTAGCGATCGATAAATTTTAGAGACATTTATACTTGTTACATCACATTCCAGTAACTCATCAATCGAACTTCTGTTCAGCTCTCTTCCAACCACACCCAGGTCTCCTATTATTCCATGTTTCAATTGTTCATACTGGATGACATGTGAGCTATTAAGGTTGTACTTATCCAACACTTCCCGACCTGTCATCCACCTCCTGTCCTCCACATTCATAACATCTATCATTCTCCTGACTCCCCTCTCTTTCCATCTAGTAAATAGCTTGTTTTCTCATCCCAGGGGAAAATTTGGGAATGCCCAGGGGTTCAAGTACTTGGACACTTTCCATGAGAGCCCCAGTTTTTTCCTTACCGACTTCCATGTTAGCATGGTGTCTCGGAATATAATTGAGTTCCTTATGTGCCCTTCAACCCTGGATAGTGGGGAGTGCAGAATGGACGTCAGATCCCACGGTGACGCATATTTAGTTTCCATCGCATGATCTGAGTGCCTACTCGTTCCTCTCACCCAATCAATTACATGCCTCATGATACATACAAGATTATACCCTTGGACATCTGGAAAGTTTAGACCTCCCTCCTCTGCTGACTTCATCAGCGTACGCAGCTTTATTCTGGGTTTCCTTCCCCTCCACAGAAATTCTGTATACGCGGAGTTGAGCTTATTCACATCCTTTAGTTTTAGCAATAGCGGGATTGTCTGGAAGGGATACAGCAGCCTAGGAAAGCTCATCATTTTTATCAGGTGGCATCTTGCCAGTAATGGAAGTGGCAGACCTTTCCATCCCTTTAATTGAACTGTAATTTTCCTGATTAGCGGTCCATAATTCAAGTTATAGATTGTTTCCACCGATCTTCCTATATGCACTCCCAGGTATTTAATTGAAGATTGTGCTATAGGAATTCCACATAGACAGCCATCCCTTATTTGTCCCCCCATTGTCCCATGATGCCCCTTTAGGAACATGATCTCGCATTTTTTTTTGTTCAGTTTGAAACCGGAGAATGAACCAAATTTTTCAATCAAGGCAAGAGTCTGTGGCAAATCCGCACCGGGGTCCCCCATATAAAGTATGATGTCATCAGCAAAAAGCGCTGTCTTTACTTCTGAACCCCTTATCTTGATTCCTTTAAAGCTATTTTGTCCCTGTAGTATTCTTGACAACGGCTCGATTGCCAGGTTGAATAAAAGAGGAGATAATGGGCAGCCCTGTCTTGTTCCCTTCATCAAAGGGAACACGTCTGATAGAAAGCCCGGAGTGTGTACCCTAGCTCCCGAGTTGGCATAAAGGTTTCTAATGTAAAGTCTCATCTTGCCTACAATCCCTATGGCCTCCATTACCCTGTCTAACCACCCCCAATTTACATTATCAAACGCTTTTTCTGCGTCAAGTGTAACTAGGGCAGGTCTAGCCCCTCCCTCAGTGAGACCCAGTCTAACCGCGTCTACCACTAGAATTGTCTTTCGGATATTGGTAACGGCATTTCTCCCCTTAATAAACCCCACCTGGTGATTCGTAATGATCCTAGGTAAGATCTCGGCCAGTCTATTAGCCATGATCTTGGACATAATTTTTAAATCCTGATTTATGAGCGATATAGGTCTATAACTAGAGGGATCATCCAGGTCCTTGGTTCCCTTGGGGAGTAATTTAATATATGCTATGTTGGAATTTTTGGGTATTTCCGCCCCTCCCAGGAAAGCATTAAAGACTGAGGTTAGATCCGGCGAGATCAGATCCTTCAGAGCCTTATAGAATTCACTATTGAAACCGTCAGGTCCCGGTGCCTTGTTGGTGTTAAGCTCCCCAATTGTTCTCGTCACCTCCTCTACTGTGATATCTGCGTTTAAGGCACTCAAATCTTCCTCCGTCAAGCTAGGCATTTGGGCTTGTCTTAGCCACTCTGCCTCATCAGTCATGTCGTTATTCCCTGACCCATATAGTTTTCTATAGTAATCTCCCAACAGTTTATTAATGTCCTTAGGATCCGTAGTCACCTCTCCCCCCTTTGTTTTCAGTTTAGAGATCACTGTCATCTTTCTGCTGCCCCTTGCCAGATTGGCCAACATCCTTCCCGCCTTGTTGCCAAACCTATGTAAGTCAACCTCCTTGTGCGACCAGAATAGTTGTTCCTTTTTTTTGGCCCATTCGTCAAATCCCTCTTTTGCCTCCAGCCATCTGCCTTTTGTCATGGGAGATCTATTTGTCACATAATTTGTATATGCTACCCGTACTGCTTCACTATGGAAATTATAATTCTCATTGGTTTTCCGTTTGATCATGGCTGCGTACCCCACCAGACGGCCCCTTAGGACCGCTTTTGCCGTTTCCCAAAATATCACTGGGGACTCTCTATGTTCCTTATTGTCCTCTGCGAATTCTCCCCACCACTCCTGTAGCACCTTATGGAAATTATCTTGCCTGAGAAGGAACGATGGGAATCTCCATATGATATCGGTACCTCTCCTGAATTTCTCTCTAATGCCCAATCTCACCGGACTATGATCAGAGATCACCATATTCTCTATCACACAATCTTGCGTTCCACTCAGTAAATCCTGCGAGATCCAGAACTGATCAATACGTGACCAGCTATCATGAGGGTGAGAGAAGTGTGTATACTCTCTGTCATGTGGGTGAGTTAGTCTCCAGATGTCTTTCAGTCCTACGTCTTCTAATGTTACATCCCTATTGTCTAAACTCCTGCCCACATTAGCTGTCCCCTCCTCGCCCCTCCTCCTATCTTCAGCTGAGTCTGGGACGGTGTTAAAATCGCCTCCCACTATAATGTTAGCCTCCCCATCTGCTAATATGGTGGCCTTTATGTCATCATGAAATGTGATTTGTTGTGAATTTGGGCCATAGACATTATAAATACTGAGTTTACCCGCTGGACTAACGATTGTTAAGTGCTGCCACCTTCCATGGTCGTCTGCCTCATGTGCCACTACCTCATGACTGAATTGTTTATTTATTAGAATCATAGTGCCCGCTTTTCTACCTTGTGCCGCTGCCCCGTAAACGGTGCCCACCCAATGTTTCTTCATGCGGAAAAAGTCCTCCCCCCCCAAGTGGGTTTCCTGTAATAAGGCAATGTCTGTCTTTAGTCTTTTCAGATGTCTCAATATCATTGCTCGTTTGTTAGGTGATCTCAGCCCTTTAACATTCCACGTAGTTATCTGTATCATGTTAACCTGTGTATTCTGCTTTTACTACTCCCTCCCCTATGGGCCCCTGCATCAAGGAAGACGAGATGTTCGACACTAGAATCACAGTTGGTACCACAAAATCGACACTCCCTTTCCCCACCTTGCAAATATAACAAATACAACAAAAAGCATGTAACTGTAAAACATATTTTCCCTTCCGAGAAATCCACGGCGCTTCCCGCCACGTTGGTGAGCTCCCCTATTCCTAGCCAAAATATGTAGCTCCCTAATCACCCCCCAAAAAATATATGTTCTATCCCCGGACTAACTGGAATAAGCCTTTGAAAATTATGCAAAAATTAGCACAGTATGTCAAAACCTCAGCAAGATTCTCCAGTCCTACTTATCTCTGACTCCAGGTAGCCATCAGTCCGCCCAGAACAGGCCCACTTCATTTGAATTTGGATGATGTTCCTGGACAAAGGAGAAAAAGAAAAAAAGAAAAAAAGACCAAGGGGAGAGAAGATGGAGAAAGAAAGAAGAACAAAAAAAAAAAAAAAAGAGGAGAGGGGGGGGGAAGAGGACCCAGACTTTGGGATGTTTTCCTCTCTTTTCTCCCTTCCCCCTCCTCCTCTCACCTCCCCAACCCTCTCTCCGTAATGCATCCTCCTCAACGCCTCTCCCTGTTTGGGAAGAGAAAAAAAAACAGGCAAAAAAAGGAAAAACAATGAGCGAGTTCCAGTTCAGGTATCATGGTTTCTCTCCAAGGGTTGGTTCCTGTGTTCCAGGCGAGAATTATGCTGTCGACCCGGGCTTGGCCTCCTTTCCTCCCTGGTCTCGACTTGCTTTTGTCCCCCAAGACGTCCCACATCTCTTCCTGAGCTTGTGGGGGATCCTCTTCTATTATTCCCTTCTCCACTAGCTCCTTTTTCTTGCCTTTCTGACCTAGTCTTGTTGAGCTCTGCCATGAGAATGTTTTCTGCTTCTTTGTAGTCCTTGTAGTATACAAACGAGCCATTGGGGTTTCTAACTTTCAGTGTAGCAGGGTATAATAGCTGGCACTTTACTTTTTTGTTGTACAGAAATGAGCAAATTTTGGTAAATTCTTTTCTCCTTCTGGATACTTCCGCTGAATAATCCCCAAAAATTAGCAGTCTGTTGCCTTGATATTGTAGTGGACGCTTTCGTTCTCTAAAGGCCCTCAATATTTCCTCCTTATGCTTATAATCAAGGTATTTGACAATCACCTGCCTGGCTCTTATCGGGGTATTCTTGTTTGAGTTTTGGCCCTCTCCCTTATTCGCCTCCTGGTGTCTCAGTGGACCCACTCTGTGGGCTCTTTCAACTCTGAATTTCGCCTTTATGCCCAGGGCCTGCGGTAGCTCCAACTCGCATATATTATCCAACTGTCCAATCGACACAGACTCTGGCAACCCGACTATACGTAGGTTGTTTCGTCTCGATCTGTTTTCCAAATCGTCCGCTTTATCCTTCAAGTATTCATTAGATTTTGCTAGAGCTGCTATTTGTGCTTGCATAGCCAGTATTGTCTCCTCGGAGTCAGATATTCTCTGCTCTGATTCTGCCAGTCTAGAGGCATGGGCATTTATCTGTTTTTGCATATTAGCTAATGATGTTTGTATGGCTGCCTCAATAGCCACTTTAACCTCTTTTGACAAGTGTGATGTCACTTCTTCAGCCAGTTTTTTATAGTCCACATTAAGCTTTTGTGTGTACTTGTCTTGTCCTGCAGGTGGTGCTGTTTTCTTAGTTCTCTTTGTCTGGACTGGGCCACCACCTCCATCCCCCAATAGCTTGCAGGCTTGTGATGTTGGTGTAGTAAGCTGCTTTTTGTTTCCTTTGGAAGGGGTACTATGAATTCTTGCATTTGACTTCCTGTGAGTCTGAGTGGGATTAATCTCCCTGTACTGTTTGTCAGTTTCATCCTCCAACACTGCTGTGTCTTTGAGCTGCCCTGCTTTGCCTGCATCTTCTCTCCCCTCTGCCTCCATATCCCCTTCATCCTCCCATTGCGATCCACCATCATCAGTCCCCTGCATCCACCTCTCTCCTGCTGTGTCCTCCTGTGACTCCTGGCTCATATCTTCCTTATCTCCTGTCTCCTTGCTCATATCTCCCTTATCTCTCCCCTTCCAGCTCTGTGTTTGCTTTTCTGAGTCTCTCACCATGCGTTCAGGCTCCTCCCCCATCAGGCTCGGCGCCATTATCTTATCTTCTCCCCTGTCCATATCAAAGCTTCTCCAGGCTGACTCACCGCTCCCAGAGCTTCTCAGGAGGTACCGTTCCATAGCTGTCTGCTTTAGGTAACCTCCTGTGCTGCTCTCTGTTTGGTGGCTCGTCCGGGGGGTCTGTTTTTAGTCGGTTTCTGTGAGGGGTGGCAGGAGCTTCTCCTCTATGCTTCCACCTCAGCCAGGACAGGAACCGGAAGTCGGGTTCCACATTTTAAAAAGGACATTCAGAAGTTAGAATCAGTTCAAAGGCGGCTAACTAGACTACTACAAGGAATGGAAGACCTCCCATATCCCATATGATGACAGGTTGAAAAAGTTAGATATGTTCAGCTTAGAAAAAAAGACGTCTCAGAGGAGATTTCATTTATATGTATAAATACATGTGTGTTCAATACAAAGGACTGGCAAATGACCTATCCCTTCCAAAGACAATACTAAGGACCAGGGGGCATACACTGCGAGTGGAAGAAAAGCGATTCCGGCAGCTAAATAGGAAAGGGTTCTTTACAGCTAGAGCAGTCAGACTGTGGAATGCCCTACCACAAGAGGTAGTAATGGCAGATACTATAACAGCTTTTAAAAAAGGGCTGGATGATTTCCTCAGTACACACAACATTGTTGGTTATAAATGACTTCGTGACCAAATGTAGAACTGGTGGAGGAAGGTTGAACTAGATGGACCTAGGTTTTTTTTCAACCTAAGTAACTATGTAACTATGTAACCAATAAATCAGTGCCCAGCACTTCCTGCCAGACAAAGGTGGAGGAAAGAGCATCTCAAACATCATTAACAAGATATTTTGTAAGTGACAAAGTTACTGTGACAGTGACAGCAGATATGTTTAAAAGACAGCACATACAGCTTGTTGTGAAGGACGATGTACCATTATCATTATTTACAGCTCTTAATGGAGAAATGGGCTGCAAACTTGGTGTTTCTCTGGAAAGAGAAAGTATTAGAAAATTAGTGATTGAAGAAGCCCTTAAACAAAAGGAAGATCTTAAAAAGACTCTCAAAAGACGCTTCATGTTTCTTAAAATGGATACCTGCACACATATCACAGAGTGCACTATTTTGCCATCAATGTTCGATATGTTTGTGACAACAAAGAAATTGTTACCAAGACACTGGCAGTAAAAGATACTAAAGCTCATCACACCAGCCAGTTTCTCCAGGCCTTAGTTGAAAAAGTTCTGCAAGATTAGGAACTCAAAAAAGAACCGGTTCTTGCCATTGTAATGGACAATGCTTTAAACATGATAAGTACAATTACACTGATGAATGAGAGTAATGAACAACAGCTAGAAGAACATTTAGGATTCAGTATGTGTGAGATGGAGCCACAGTGCTGCTCATGTAACTGAGGAACAAACAGATATTACAACAGAAGAACAGCAAAATGATACTTTAGGATTAGAGGATCTTGTTAAAGCTGCTTCAAAACACTTTCATGTTCATCACATGCACTGCTGCCATATCTACCCATTGCACCATCACCCATTCCCTATAGACTGTGAGCCCTCGCGGGCAGGGTCCTCTCTCCTCCTATACCAGTCTGTTATGTACTGTTAATGATTGTTGTATGTATACCCCCTTTCACTGTAAAGCGCCATGGAATGAATGGCGTATTAAAAATAAATAATAATAATAATATCTTCATCCTCATCAAATGAGGAGTTTAACTTTGACAAGTATTTGGATGACATGGATCAGGCAAAGCGTTGCCACAAGGAAAAAGATTTCACTCCGTCTCCTATAGCAGCAGATTGACCAGATTTCAGCAACATTTTTCAATTGCTCTCAAAGAAATATAAAAATTCAACCGTTCACAAAACTGACTGTGCATGAGGCAATTCCTTTATACCCGGAAATTGTTAGAGATGTTGCCCATGTGGTTACGGCTTTGCCTCCAACCCAAGTTACTGTAGAGAGGTTGTTCTCTAGCCTTAACATTATTAGGTCAGATTTGAGGTCATCTATGAAGGAGGATCTGATGGAGGCAATTCTATTGCTTACAACAAATTCATAGACTCAGGGGCGGACACAGACTGCAGGAGGTCCCTGTGCAAGAAATCTTTTTGGGCCCCCCCCCCTTCCTCCTTCATACCATAACAAAATGATGTAAACATATAGACTTCACTGTTTATTCCTAGTTTAGGACACAACTGCCAAATCTAAACAATAGATAAGGTCCATATTTACCAACTGAATATAACACAGCACAGTCCTGCCGCCCTTCTATCTACTGCAGCTTTAGTGCTGTCTCCAATGCCTCGATATACATTGGCTGGAGATGGCAAAATTGTATACCCTGTGTGTGTTGTAGCTTTTCAGTGGTATACAGATCAAGTCTAAAACCAGTGATTGTCTGCAGCGGTCACATGAGGCACCTGGGCTGTGATAGCTGCAGCAATTTTAAACAGAAGCATCAGGGAATGCAACACAAGAGCTGTCAGGTGGAAGAAAGATAAGGATTTATAGTTTATTAAAGGGATTTTCCAGACAAAAGGTCATTACCTGGAGGCCAGATTCTGTGAAAATAACAAAATTAATTGTACTCGCCTAAAGTCGCCCTCCTGGATCCAGCGCAGACCGTCCTGTGCTCTGTGCCAGCATTGTGTCACCGTTCTATGGGAGACAGGACCGCTGCACATTGTGATGCATGCAGTTCAAGTCACCTGAGCGCTGCAGCCGATCACATGCTTCAGCAGTCCTGTGTCTGGTAGAACAGTGACATAAATAATGCTGCATAGACCACAGGACGGCCTGCACTGGATCCAGGAGGGTGACAGCAGGTGGCAATAATTATTTTGTTTACAAAATGTAACCCCCATTAGATCCTTTTGCCGGGCAATTTCTTTATAGTACATGTAATATTTCACACATCGCTTTACTTTACTTTTGGAAAGACTAGAAAGGAATGAATTAATGAATAAATCGCTTTAATTTAATTCTTGTGTATTGACCTCCCAACACTAGCATACATTGGGTGAATCAAAATCACTCTTTGTTTTTTCTCTTTTTTTAGTCCATTGAATGGATTTTTTAATTTGTTATCCTATACAACTCCCAGCAGCCACACTTACCAGCTGTGCTTCAAGGAGTGCCACATCAGCCTTAATTATTTACCTAGCACAGTACCATACATTTTGTAGTGGCTGTGCCTGGTATTACAGCTCACTCCCATTCATATTAAAAGAACCGAACAGCACTTTGTGGTACAAATGCTACAAAATGTATAAAGATTATTTTTGTGCAGCCAAACATTACTTTTTAGTCTATGGTGCACTCTTATCAACCCTCATAAAATGCTTTATAAGTAGGACATTTTTGTTGTAATCCCTATGCTTCCACGCAGTAAATTAACACCTATACTAACCTTCGGTGCCAGCGCCATTCCAGCAGTGTTGGCCAATCAGCATTGGCTTCACATTCTCCTATTTCAGGACAAATCAGACACCCGAAACAAGTTTGAGAACAGTCGTAGTGCTGATTTTTGCTAGGAGAGCCAGTGCTGACACCACTGGACCAGCACCGGCAGCGCTCTATAGGTATTATTATTTTACTAGAGGTAAACATAGGGATTGAGAAGGAGTTGTCTGAGTAGTGTACACTACTATGATAATAAGGCCGGGGTCACACAGGGACTACTGCGATCCTCGCATGACACTCGGCTCACGCTTACAGCACAGCGGGAGCCGAGTGTCATTGCGACTGAGGTCTGATCGGATCACAACTGCGGGGGGGCGGGCCGGCATTGAGGAGGGGTGGGCCAGCAGTGAGGAGGAGAGGGAGAGATTTATCTCCCTCTCTCTTCCATTGCCGGCTATTGCCATTCTCACTCTGCACTCACATTACACCGATGTAATGCGAGTGCAGTGCGATGTTTCTCTCGCCCCATAGACTTGAATGGGTGCAAGAGAAAGAAGATCACATTGCATCCACAGCATGCTGTGACTGTTTTCTCGGTCCAATTAGGGCTGAGAGAATAATTGCTCATGGGTGCTGGCACATAGGCTAATATTGGTCCGAATAGAATGCAATGTTTTATCGCATTCCACTTGCTCCAATTTTCATGCCGTGTGTCTTAGACCTTATGTGCAGCACCACCACTGATTTACTGTTACCAGTTGCGTAGTAGCTGCATGTAAGTGTGGCGCCTGTGAGTGTCAGGTGCCACAGGGTACTACATCTAACCCCGGATTCCTGGATGACCAGTGCTGGTAACTAACACAAAACACACTCAAATCCACACCCTTTTCCCCAGACTGGGTAAGAGGCTAGAGATGGAACTGACACGTGGTCACCTATTGGCTGGCATGCATCCATTAGTCAGAAACCTTTGAGGAGGAGGGGCTAGTCAGTGGAGTGAACGGACGATGGACATCTTATAAGATAGAAAGTGAAAAAGTGAAAAGACACCAAGTCAGTCAGAAGTTGACGTGCTGACAGGAAAGTGTAACGTGACTACTGAGTGAAAAGGAGTATGGTTACCAGGGAAAGTACGGCGAGAGTACTCACTGGGCTGAGTACTGACTGGGTACAGAGCCCTAGTTCAGGAAGACGCTTTAGGCTTACCTGATAACAATCTACCCGGTGAGGGGACCATCAAGGACCTTGCCAACATTAGAGTCTGGGGCACATCAGCAGAGAGGGAACGGCGACAGAGATCCGACCCAAGAGAGGTTCAAGCTGCCTGCCGTACGGGCCAGGATGGAGACAACAGGAGGGGGACCCCAAAAACTCTCCAAGCCACGTGGACTACTACAGCAACTACTACAGGGTGCATGGAAGTAAAGCTCACCAGTTGACTACACCAGCACTGGAAAAAAAGGGAATACCGGATTGGTAAACACCAGCACAGACCGGGTAGCAGCAACTCCAAACCAGTGAGTAAAGCACAAGTTAAACCACAGCCCCTGTGTTGTCTGAATTCTTCCTACACGTCTGCACTTAGATACTACTACTACCACCATCATCCTCCCCTGGGGCCTAGCTCTACTTGCGGAGAGCCATCCCACCTAAGCTTCCCCATACCACCAGCCCCAGCAGTGAGAGACTTTGCAGCGGCGGCTTTTCCCATATAGCTGCATACCGCAAGTGGCGTCATTGAAAAACTCTTTACTTTTATTTTTCCCTTGTACAAAGCCTCTTTTAAGCGACCCCCAGGGTCACGGAACCGGGCAACGGCCACCCAGTGAAATATCCCAGTACTATACAGCCCGGGACCAAGTACCCCAAATTCCTGGGGTGCGTCATAAGCAGTGTACATGGATGTGAGCTGTTCTGCAGTGCCAATTGTACAAAGCTGTTCTATTCCACATTTCCACATTAGTACATTGAAAAAGTACTTGTCTACATTTTTTCCACGTTACACCTGCAAATTTAAATGTATTTTATTGGGTTTTATGTAATATATCACTGATAACAAGCAAGTCTTTGTGAAATGTAAAAGGAAATGATACATGGTTTTCTAAATATTTTAAAAATATAAATCTGAAATTGTGATGTGCATGTGTATTCAGCCTCCAGGAGTCAATACTTTGTTGGACCACCTTTCGCTGCAATTACTGCTGCAAGTCTTTTGGGGAATGTCTCTACCAGCTTTGCATACTGACTGACAATTTGCCCTTTCTTCTTCACAAAATAGCTCTATCTCAGTGAGATTGGATGGAGAGGGTTTGAACAGCAATTGTCAATTCTTGTCCCAGATTCTCAATGGAATTTAGGTCTGGACTTTGACAAGGCCATACACACACAAACACGCACAAGCACACGCACAAGCACACGCACACGCACACGCACACACACACACACACGCACACACACACACAAATATGCTTTGATCTAAACCATCCATTGCAGCTCTGGCAGTATGTTTAGGGTCATTGCCCTACTAGAAGAAGCCAGTCTCAACTCTTTTGCAGCCTCTTACAGATTATCCTCCAGGATTGCCCTGCATTTAGCTCCACCCATCTTCTTATTAACTCTGACCATCATTCCTGTCCCTGCTGAAGAAAAGCCTCCCCACAGCATGGAACTGCCACCACCTTGTTAGACGAGGAGGAGGATGTTTTCAGGGTGATGTGCAGTGTTAGTTTTTTGCCAGACATAGCGTTTTACATTAGGCTAAAAAGTCCTACTTTAGTTTCATCTGACCAGATGTACTTCTCTAATTACTAATGTATTTGTGGAGTATATGACTAAGAGTATAGCAGCGTTTTGAACACAGCATGTTTTCACTGCTTCCAAATCACTACATTGTACAGTACAAGCACAGTGGATGGGATTTATAGAAATCCCATGCCCACTGTGCTTTTTTCCAAAGAGTAAACTGACATGCGGCTTCGCGAGCTCTAGCTTGTCAGTTTATGCTTGTGGAGACGCGAGTGTCCGCAGCGCCCAGAATCCTGATGGTGGGCACAGAACTGTGCATTCTTCTGCATAGAACATTCTCTTCTCCGCAGGAAAAGACATGCTGCGTCCAGAATTCAGTGTGTCCAGAATGTGGGAATGTAGCTTAATAGTTGTCCTGTGGAAAGATTCTCCCACCTGAGCTGTGGATCTCTGCAGCTTCTCCAGAGTCACCATCGGCCTCTTGGCTGCTTCTTTGATTAGTTCTATTCTTGCTTGGGATGTCAGTTTAGGTGGACAATCATATTTTGGTAGGTATGCAGTTGTGCCATACTCCTTCCACTGAAGTGAAAAGTGCTCCCTAAGATGTTCAGAACTTGAGCTATTTTTTTATAACCTAACCCTGGTTTTCTCTTCTCCACAGTCTTATTCCTGACCTCTTCTGGTTGCTCGTTGCTTTTCATGATGCTGGTTGATCCCTAATGATCTCAAACAAATGTATGAGGTCTTCACAGAACAGCTGTAGTTATACTGAGAATAAATTACACACAGATAGACTCCATTTACTAATTACGGGATTTCTGGAGACAAATGGTCATTCAAGATTTTATTTCGGTGTATCAGTCTACAGGAGGTTCAATACAAATGCAAAATTTTTAGATTTATATTTTTAAAATATTTAGATAACCATGTATCATTTCCTTTCCCCTTCAAAAATACTTGTTACTTAGTGTTAGTATATCACATAAAATCCAAATAAAATAAATTTAAGTTTGTGGGTGTAATGTGAGAAAATGTGGAAAGGGTACACCTTGTGGATATGAATACTTTTTCAATGCACTGAACATTCATTGTTTTCATCTGGTCACAATCTGAGTTGGTAACAGCTAATCAGTGAAAGTGCAAAATCGGTCATCAATATCATACTAGTGGACAACTACAGCGGCAAATTAAAGAGTAGCTAAACTTGTATTTTTAATCATTTTGGCCGGCACTGAAAAATAAGAAACTTGGCAGATCACTTTATTAGGAGATTTGTCTTAATTCTTCTAAAACAAATTGCCTGTAAGTAGCTTCTTAACCCCTACTTTTCTCCAGTGTATTTGCATCTGTATTGATATCAGAACACACTCATGTTAGAGTAGTAGGTGAAGGGGGTTGTCTGCAGAAGAGTCTGGTGTTACTATGTTTAACTGCAGACTTGTGAATACGCCCAGCGAACAAACTGTGCACTGCGAGGATTTGTCGGTGTCTGTAGCCAAGTATGTATTATTATTATTATTTATTATTATTATTATAGCGCCATTTATTCCATGGCGCTTTACAAGTGAAAGAGGGTATACGTACAACAATCATTAACAGTACAAAACAGACATGGTATAGGAGGAGAGGACCCTGCACGCGAGGGCTCACAGTCTACAGGGAATGGGTGATGGTACAATAGGTGAGGACAGAGCTGGTTGCGCAGTGGTCTACTGGACTGAGGGCTATTGTAGGTTGTAGGCTTGTTGGAAGAGATGGGTCTTGAGGTCTTGAGGTTCCTCTTGAAGCTTTCCACGGTAGGGGAGAGTCTGATATGCTGAGGTAGAGCATTCCAGAGTATGGGGGAGGCACGGGAGAAATCTTGTACGCGATTGTGGCAAGAGGAGATAAGAGAGGAGTAGAGAAGGAGATCTTGTGAGGATCTGAGGTTGCGTGCAGGTAGGGACCGGGAGACTAGGTCACAGATGTAAGGAGGAGACAGGTTGTGGATGGCTTTGTATGTCATGGTTAATGTTTTGAACTGGAGTTGTTGGGCAATGGGAAGCCAGTTTGATTGGCAGAGTGGCAAGGCTGGGGAATAGCGAGGGGAGAGGTGGATTAAGCGGGCCGCAGAGTTCAGGATAGATTGGAGGGGTGCAAGAGTGTTGGAAGGGAGGCCAGAGAGCAGGAGGTTGCAGTAGTCGAGTCGTATGCGTACTCTCCACCTGAACCCAACTAGTGGATGTGGCTTCCCTAAAAATAGTTGTATTGAGCAAGGCTGCACCCACTAGTCGGGTTATTTTTAACCCCTTTAATTAATTAATGTATTTATCTATGCTTGAAAAACACGTATTGTCATACTGATAGCACAAATGGACATACAAACTGTACACGGATGATACACTGACCCAAAACACCGATGACACTAGCTACCATTTTTTCATGTAAGTTTCATAACTCTCCATGCAGGATAAAATTATTACAAATATGGGGTTTTTTATGTAATATATATATATATATATATTTAGGTATTCTTTTTTTTAATAAATCTTACAAAAAGACCAAAAATGTTGAAAGCAAAAAAAAAAACAGGTTCACTCTTTCATGTGTAATAAATAATGTTTTCTAACTCAATAAATTTCTTACTTCTATGCCTCTAGATTTTTTTTCTATTTGTTCTCATTACATGGATAGTTAGATATCAAATATGTTGGTGAGTGTTATTTTAAGTAAAACATCTAAAATGCATTGATCTATTGTATATTTAGGCTGAGAAAGCCACGGACCCACTTGGGGGGAGGGGCGACATGACCAAGGGGGAGGTAGGGAGTGATGGGTTAATAGGGACAGGGGTATATGCCTAATATGGCTTTGGGGGATGGTTTTAGCCGGGGAGGAAGAGGAGGAGCAGGGAAAGGGTTAGCTGGGAGAGGAAGGAGTTACCTCCTCTTCTGTTTCCGGACGCCGAACGATCTGCACGTGCACCTCCATGGCAGATCTTCAGGAGCTCCAGCGTCTGATTCAGGCAGCGGTCGCAGCGCACGGGCCCCTGGCAGTGCAGACCCACATCAGGGCTGCCGGGGTTAACCCGTCGGCGCTTGCCCCTCGTCCCCCCAGCAGCGGCGGGCGCCAGTCGCGGCCCCCCCGCAGGTATTCCCCGGGCGCGGGGGGGGCGAGGAGGAGATGTAAGAGCCCCTCCAGGGACCCTCCGCAGAGTGCAGCGCAGCAGCAGCGTCTGGCTGCTGCAGAGGCCGGCGGGAGGAATCTTCGTTCCAGCCGCGGCGGTCGGGAGGTGGGAGTGGCCAGCACGGGGCCTGCTTCCGGTCCCGGCCTCCGGGCTGGAGTTACTGAGACTGCAGCGGCTCCAGGCCGGGAGCGCGCTCGGCGCAGGAGAGAGGCCAGCAGATCCCCCTGCAGTCGGCGGGGGGACCGCGGGGCTGCACGTGGCGGTAGGTCCGGCGCCGGGGGGGGGGTCTGCGGTGCCTGACCCCGGTGCGGCTGAGAGAAGGAGTGACGGCGGGAGCCCTGCGGCAACCGCCGGGTCACTCAGTACCGCTGTGCAGCCCCCGGATGTGGCAGTCTCCCGTGGGAGCGGGAGGACTCGGCGGATGGAGGCCTGCAATAGCCCAGGAGGGCCAGAGGCGACGACGGCTGAGATCCGGAGCCGGGCGTCTGGTCGTCCGCGCCCAGAGGCCCCTTGCAGTCGGCAGGGGGGCGGGCGCAAGAGGTCGAGGCCCGGGGTGCCGGCGCGGGGGACAGGACGGTCTCCTGGGTTGTCACCCCGGGGCAAGAGATGGAGCGGGGATGACTCTGCCCACGCGGCGGCCCTGTCTGGCGGCCGTGGTGGGGGGGGTGCTGCGGCGGCGCCCCCCGGATGTCGGATGGAAGATGAGGCCAGCGGCGAGGAGGGGGAAGAGGCTTTCGGTTCGGAGGAGTCGGATGGACGACAGACGGAGGACAGCGAGGCGGCGGTCTCGGGAGACGCCGAGCGGCGGTCGGGTGAGACGGCCGCGGAGGCGGCAGGGGCTGCGCTGGCGGGGGGCTTCGGGGGGGGGGCGGCTGCGGCTACGGCAGCGCCCGCTGGTTTCGCAGTGTGGAGTCAATTGTTGGGGCTGTTGCAGGGGCTGGCGGCGGCTTCGGGAGCGGGGGGGGAGGGGGCCCAGGCGCCGGTGGCGGCGTGGGTGGGTGCAGCCGGTTTAGGGGCCTCGGCGGCGACGGGGGGTGACGGAGCGGGTGCGAGTAGAGGGGGGGGCGAAGGGGGGAGTGAGACGGGGGGGGGAAAGGAGAAGGAAAAGGAGAAGGAAAAGGAGAAGGAAAAGGAGAAGGAGGATGAGGTGGTGCGCTTAGATGATAGGGCTAAAAGCGAAGTTTATGTTTGTTTTGAGGGCCCGCTGGGGGCCCATTTAAAGAAGGAGGTGCGGGAAAAAATTTGGAAAGGGGAATATGTGGAGATATTTTCTCTGCTTCCCCTGGAGAAATTTAATTTGGATAGGGTTAAGCCGAGTGATTCCAAAAAGGAGAAGGACGAGGAGGAAAAGCGCCGTTATAGGCTTATTCCTCGGACTTTTGCCAACTGGCTACAGGCATTTGCGATTTTGGCGAGCGTGGTCGGGGAGAAGGAGCCGGAGCATTGTTCGGCTTTGTTCGGCTACATGGATGCGATAGGGGAGGCTTATCGAGTTTATGGCGGACTGGCGTGGCTGCGCTACGACGAGCAATTTAGGCAGCGGAAGGCATTGCGGCCAGATATGCGTTGGGACCATAAGGATATTTCCTTATGGATGCGATTGATGTCGGCACCGGCTCAGCCCTTTCGGGGGGGCGCCGGGGGTTCGGGGGGGGCCGGGTCCCCGGCAAGTTTCAAGAAAGGTTTGTGTTGGCAGTACAATGAAGGGCAGTGCAGGTTTGGAGCGGCGTGCCGTTTTAAGCATGAATGCTCCGGATGTGGGGGGGGACATAGCTTGTCCAAATGTTTTAAAAAAGGAAAAGGAAAGGCTGGTGATGGGGCTGGTAAGAGGGACGACGCCGGTGAAGGTAGAAGTGATGGTTCCGTTTTTAAATAGGTATCCGGACAAGGAGGCGGCGGCGTTGTTAAGTTCTGGTTTTTCGGATGGTTTTCATATTCCGTCGGTTGTTAATGCATCGGTTCCGCCGTATCGTAATTTGCGTTCCGCTCGGGATCACCCGGAAGTGGTGGATGAGAAGCTGGAAAGGGAGGTGGCTTTGGGCAGGATGGGCGGCCCTTATGTCGCCCCGCCGTGCGGGAATTTGGTGGTGTCACCGTTGGGGGTGGTACCAAAGAAGGAGCGGAATAAATTTCGGCTGATTCATCATTTGTCTTACCCGGAAGGGTTATCGGTGAATGATGGCATTGCGCCGGAGTTGTCGGCGGTATATTATGTGTCGTTCGATAAGGCGTTGGACCTGGTTAGGGCGGCGGGGCGGGGTGCATTGATGGCAAAGGCGGATGTGGAAGCAGCGTTTCGGTTGTTACCGGTTCATCCAGATAGTCAGCATTTGTTGGGTTGCTGGTGGGATGGCAGTTATTATGTTGATCGTTGTTTGCCAATGGGCTGTTCCATTTCGTGTTCGTACTTTGAGGCATTTAGTTCGTTTGTTGAGTGGGTGGTTCGGGACGTGTCCGGGCTTACGTCCATCATTCATTACTTGGATGATTTCCTGTGTGTCGGGCCGGCGGGTTCGATGGTTTGTGCGGGTTTGCTATTTGCGTTGCAAAAAGTTGCGGCCAGTTTCGGGATTCCTTTGGCGCCGGATAAGACGGAAGGCCCGGCGCCGGTGATGTGTTTTCTGGGAATTGAAATTGACACCATTGCTATGGAATGCAGGTTGCCGGCGGAGAAGGTCCGTGATTTGAGGTCCGCAGTGTCAGGGGTAAAAGCGGCGAAGAAGGTGCGGCTTAAGGCGGTGCAGTCTTTGCTTGGAAAATTGAATTTTGCTTGCAGAATTGTGCCAATGGGGAGAGTGTTTGCGAGGCGTTTGGCGACGGCGACGGCCGGGGTACGGTTGCCGGCGCATTTTGTGCGGATCACAAAGGCGATCAGGGACGATTTGGAAGTATGGGATCAATTTTTGCAGCATTTCAACGGCCGGACGCTGGTGATGGAGAGGGTGGCGTCTAACGGGGCGTTGCAGCTGTTTACGGATGCGGCGGGGTCGGCCGGGTTTGGGGCTGTCTTCAGAGGTCATTGGTGTGTCGGGCAGTGGCCACAGGCGTGGCGGGAGAGCGGCTTGGTTAGGAATTTGGCTCTGTTAGAGCTATTCCCCATTGTAGTGGCAGTGGAGCTATGGGGGTCGCACTTTGCCGGAAGGAAAGTGTGTTTTCATTGTGATAACCAGGCGGTGGTGCACGCGATTAACAACTTGTCTGCTAAGTCGGAGCCGGTGGTGGTGTATTTGCGGCATTTAGTGTTGAGATGTCTGCAGTTGAATGTGCAGGTAGTGGCAAGGCACGTTCCGGGTGTTGACAACGAGGTGGCTGATGCTTTGTCTCGTTTTCAGTTCAGCAGGTTTCGGGCGCTGTTGCCGTGGGCGGACGAAGTTGGAGTGGAGTGCCCCGAGGATTTGTGGCATCTGGTGAGGCGGTGATCTCAGACTTGATTCGGAACTCGGTGACCGAGGTGACTTGGTGCCGGTATGCTAAGGTGTGGGCTGAATGGGAGGAGTTGTTGCGTCTGATGTTTGGTGGGGAAAGCGTGGATTACTTGGTGGCTTTGTTGTCATTGGTGAGTACGGATTTTTCAGCCGGGCGATCGGCATCGGCTGTGGCACATCGGGTGTCGGCAGTGGCATTTTGGTTAAAAATGAGAGGGGAGCGTGATGTTTCACAGGATTTTCGGGTTCGTCAGGCTTTGCGGGGCTTTCGCCGTGGCGTACGGGAGAGGGACAAGAGGCGCCCTGTATCGTTTGGTTTGTTGAGACGGATGGTGGGTGGCCTGAGCGGCATTTGTGAGTCTGTGTACGAGACGGTTCTATTTACAACGGCTTTCGGTCTCGCTTTTTATGGGGCGTTCCGGATAGGCGAGCTGGTGAGCCCGTCCAGGGTGACGGGTGGTGGTTTGATGTTTGAGGACGTGCAAGTGAGCAGTAGTCAGGTGGAGTGCCGGATTCGCCGGTCAAAAATGGATCAGCTGGGCCGTGGTAGATTGGTGGTGTTATATGCGGTTCCAGGAGAGGAATTGTGCCCTGTGCGTTTAGTCGAGAGATTTATGGCCGTGAGGGGAGGCTTACCTGGCCCGTTGTTGCGGCATTTGAATGGGTCGTTTTTGTCGAGGTTTCAGTTTGTGGCGGTGCTGCGGCTAAGTCTACGTAACGCGGGGGAGCGCCCGGAGGAATTCGGGTCGCATTCATTCCGAATTGGTGCAGCAACGGAGGCAGCCCGTTGGGGGCTTGGGGATGAGGTGGTAAAGCGTATTGGTAGATGGGAATCTTCTTGTTTTCGGCGGTATGTGAGACCGCAGTTGTTGTAGCATCATGGGACTTTGGTTACGTGCGGAAGGTTTGAGGAAAGGGGTGTTTTTTGATGTGTTGGTGGTTGTGCTGTTATTGGTTTTGATATTTTCGTTTTGTTTTATTTGTTATAGGGAAGTGCCTGATCTGGATCTTGGGGCACTCCTTCGTATTTTGGGGTGCCCGTCGGGCGGAGGTCCGCCCGAATGGTCGACAGCTGGGTTTGGATCGTGCGCAGGCGACTGTTCGATGGATCGGAGTTCGGGGCATGGAGTGGGGCAGGGTGGTCCCGGAATTTCGTTTCCATTGTAAAGTTGAGCGGCCCCCGGATGTGCTGGTATTGCATGTGGGGGGTAATGATCTTGGTGCCAGGGCGTCGCGGGATTTGATCCGAGACATAAAGATTGATTTACTGCAGTTGTGGAAGCGGTATCCTGGTTTGCTGGTCGTATGGTCTGACATAGTGACCAGGTTGGCATGGAGAGGGGCTCGGTCGGTGGAGAAGGTTAATAAGGCCAGGGCCCAGGTGAATAGGGTAGTGGCTAGGTTTGTGACCAGGAATGGTGGGATTGTGGTACGGCACAGGGATTTGGAGCCGGCTGATTGGCGATTTCGGAGGGGTGATGGTGTGCACCTCAACGAGGTCGGTCTGGATTTATGGGCGTTGGGTCTGCAGGATGGTGTGGAGCGTGCTTTTGGTGTGTGGCGGGTCCAGGCCACGTAAGGTGTCACGTGGTCTGTCCTGTGGCGGTGGGGGTAGGTCTGGTCCAGAGGTTTGGAAGTGATTGGTGGCTGGACCGGGAGTCATTGTCTTGGTATGGTGGCTCTCGGTTTCCGGGATGTGGCAGGCACGGGGTTCTGCCAAAGTGTGGGGGTCAATCCGTGGGTGATTGGCACCTCGTCTCTGGGTCGGTGTGTTGCGGCCGGGGACAGGGGGAGTAGTAGTAGTGGACTGGGCCTACCCCGGGGGGTATTGTAAATGTTATTGTCTATTGTTACCGTTATGTGGTTGTTTTGGGTCGCCCGTTGGACGGCGTCCCTAAGGTACTAGTCTGTAAAACAATAGGCAATAAAAAAGGCTGCTGTGGCCATTTGAACCAAGTCGCATGCAGTCCGTGTGTTTAATTTTAGAGGATAAGGGGGTTTGGTTACACAGACATCATGACCGGAGAATCCTCCCTCAGCTGGTCAAGAAAGCCACGGACCCACTTGGGGGGAGGGGCGACATGACCAAGGGGGAGGTAGGGAGTGATGGGTTAATAGGGACAGGGGTATATGCCTAATATGGCTTTGGGGGATGGTTTTAGCCGGGGAGGAAGAGGAGGAGCAGGGAAAGGGTTAGCTGGGAGAGGAAGGAGTTACCTCCTCTTCTGTTTCCGGACGCCGAACGATCCCCGCCCACCCTCCCTTTGTGTTGTCATGTGGGAGATGTTTTTGGGTAGTTGGGATACCTTTTGTCACAGTAGCGGTGGGGGTAGGTCTGGTCCAGAGGTTTGGAAGTGATTGGTGGCTGGACCGGGAGTCATTGTCTTGGTATGGTGGCTCTCGGTTTCCGGGATGTGGCAGGCACGGGGTTCTGCCAAAGTGTGGGGGTCAATCCGTGGGTGATTGGCACCTCGTCTCTGGGTCGGTGTGTTGCGGCCGGGGACAGGGGGAGTAGTAGTAGTGGACTGGGCCTACCCCGGGGGGTATTGTAAATGTTATTGTCTATTGTTACCGTTATGTGGTTGTTTTGGGTCGCCCGTTGGACGGCGTCCCTAAGGTACTAGTCTGTAAAACAATAGGCAATAAAAAAGGCTGCTGTGGCCATTTGAACCAAGTCGCATGCAGTCCGTGTGTTTAATTTTAGAGGATAAGGGGGTTTGGTTACACAGACATCATGACCGGAGAATCCTCCCTCAGCTGGTCATGTGCATATGTTGCGTTTTTATCGTGGTTTTTTTATGCGTTTTTTCAGTGCAGATT